>NC_061877.1:12105952-12414971 GCF_905147765.1 Vanessa atalanta
CTTATAACTTCTTTTTTATTCTTACAACTTACAAGACTGAAGGCTTCGACCATGGATTAAGATAATGCAAGGGTGGTGCGAATTACGGAAAGCATGAGCTAACATTTAACCTTAAAAAAGTAAAATCACGACCAACATATTCAGTTTCCAATATATTTAGTACTAATACTTGTTAAAACTAAAACAATATATTAATCAAGTATCAGTTTTGAGCACTCATTGTTATTTCTAACTTTTTTTTTTGTTTATATTTGGAATAATTTTCAAGGTCTTGTATATTTTGTTTAATCTTGTGTAAGGCAAAGCGAAAAGCCTTATAAAATACAGGTATGCTATAAAGAAATATATTAAAATAAAGATATCGAAAATATGCTATTTTACAATTAAATCACGATAGCCTACACAGGTATGCCTACAGAATTTCTGGGTTCGTTTAATAAAACCGTAATACCGTAAAAAACTCACTGCGAAACTCCAAGCTTTTGTTTCATCCATCCACTATCGAAACTCCAATATTGATATTTACCTGAAACAAAAAGAGAGTAACAATAAAGCTATGGAATTGATGTTCATACAGTTTTGGCTGCGTGGTAGTCTCTCTGATAAGAAATAATAGTCCGTAAATGTGCCATTGCGGGCTATGGGGTCCTCTCCTTATGAAGAGCCTTCACGTTGAAGCTTTGAAGCTAATACCACGCTGCTTGGAGTGAATTATTTTATCGAAGACCATGAAATTAATTATAACACAAGTTAAGAGCAAATATGGCTTGGCCCGTTACCTCGATTGAGAAACACGTGTAACGACTGGACCATCTGATATCATTTACCACAATTATTATATAGGCATTAAATAAGATCACGGATGATACATACCTGTTCGTTAACCGTTTTTCGATCCTTCAATTTCTTTTAAATACTTTTATGGACATAATATTTTACCCTTTCACAGTACAATGTCCAGTAATGTAACTGTCGGCCTCAGTGGACCCATATGACGGATGCTGTATGACTTGGAAGGGTTAATAACTATCCAGCGTACCCTATACGTATCTTTTTCTGATGTGTTTGAATGTGATCCAATGTGACCACACTATTTATTAATAGTCTTATAATTTCTTCAAATTAGTTTTAATGTGATGTTTTAGTAAAAAAGTAAACAACAAAAAAGATTTGATATGTATTTATTTAAATTAATTAATAACTGCCAGCGTTTTTAAAACGGGTAACATGACGGTTTAAATCTATGATTTATGTTTAATAATAAGTTATAAGCATTAATATTATAATAAAATTAGTATTTGTTAAGTAATCTATGATTTATCCGATCCTGCTATCTCAACCCACGCGTCTATTTTATTAATTATTCAAATATGTCATATCTCTTAAACTGTCCAAGCACCAACGTTTATATAAAGAAACAGATAATGATTCATACAGATATATGTCGCAGCCAATTTGTTAAGCTAGTTGTCTGCAGCATATAGGTACATATTAAAAAAAAAATCTAGCAAAAAAAAGTCTATAGCTAATTTACAAGAAGTATATAAAAAGTAGAACTAACAGTATAAATATCTCGCTGCTGGGCCTGTTCCACCTTTGAGGTTTGGAGCTAATTCTACCACGCTGCTCCGTGCGGGTTGGGGGTTTTACCACCGAGCACGAGGTGAATTATAAACATAAAATAATCACACAGAAATTCAATAGTGTTTGCCTGGTCTTGAACGGTTAAGATGCAAGCGTTCTACCACTCGGCCACTCGGTTATCATTTAAACATTGATCTTTTCACTAGAATTGTAAAAAATTATTTATTTCTACGTTGATATACCTAATAGCCTTTACTTCACTTAAAATATAATGTACTATAAGTATACCATAAGTCCGGTCTGGTACTAATAAACAAATTATCAAATAATTAAAAAGTGTCTTGAAAAATCTATAAGTTCTTGCGTGCGGAACACAAACAAAACTTACCCCTTTATAATATTAGTGTTATAATTTTTGTCGGCAACATGCCGTTTCCATTACTTTTGCCGTCTTTACAGACCATTTGCGACCCGAAATGTTTTTAATTAACCAAAACAAACACCGCAACCGACTAATTACGCATTAAAAGACTAAACCGTACCGAATCGGCCTTGGATTTTTATAAAAAAAATAATATAAGTTTAATATAATAAGATTCATAATAATCTGGTAATATTATCGTCATAAAAGAGATAGAAATATTTTAACAATTAAAAAATATTGTAATTCTCGCTGGTTAATTTCCGTAGAATCTTCATATCGACTGATAGACCTTTATTAGTAAAATTTACGATGGAAAAATGACTGTAATATCCTCATTAAACAAAAGGATATTTTTGTTTAAAAAATCATTATGTTAAGAATTTTTTCATCACATTCGAAGAATTTTAGCCGAGTTCAAATTTAATTTCTGTGTATTTTCTCGGTGTCTTACCAGTTTATTATTATTAATTTTGATTATTCGATTAATCGAAGTAGGTGTGTAGGAAATCAGTTGTAAAAAACAATAGTTTTATATTGAAAATAACATTTTTAGGCTTTAAGTGTGTACGGAAGTGTGTTTTATACGCAGTTATAATTTATTCTATAGTGTATTTTTTTTTTATGGCATTGGTTGGCGGACGAGCATATGGGCCACCTGATGGTAAGTGGTCACCACCGCCCATAGACAAAGGCGCTGTAAGAAATATTAACCATTCCTTACATCACCTATGCGCCACCAACCTCGGGAACTAAGATGTTATGTCCCTTGTGCCTGTGATTACACTGGCTCACTCACCCTTCTAGCCGGAACACAACAATACAGAGTACTGTTATTTGGCGGTAGAATATCTGATGAGTGGGTGGTACCTACCCAGACGGGTTTGCACAAAGCCCTACCACCAAGTAAATTCTATAGTGTAGTCAGTTTTAAAATCGAATTGTCTTAGAAAAACTTGTTTTTTTTATTATAATTTGATATTTGAGTAAAACTTATTCTGGCTCATTATGAAAAAATATGAGTGACTTTGTAACATACCTACACAGAGCACAGGTTGATATGAAAACTACATGTAGTGAATCGCTAAACCGCAAATTAAGTGTCAAGTCACTCGAAAGAGACAACTTCACACCTTATCTGATTTAACAATTTTTCTTTAATATTGGACAACAGCACATACATTACTCTGATCCTAATGTAATTAGCTAAAGCACTTGTGTTATGGAAAATCAGAAGTAACGACGGTACTACAAACACCCAGACCCAAGACAACATAGAAAACTAATGAACTTTTTCTACATCGAATCGATCGGGAATCGAAATATATAAATAGAATCGAATGTATAAATTTGCTACTGGATGTATAATATAGTATAGTGGTGGTGAGAAAAGAAGAATATTAATTTATCATAGTATTTTTTTTTTATTTCATTGTTTATAAGAATATTATTACATTTAACTATTTGAATATAACTTAATACTACGCACCATTTTTATTTATATAAATTAATCTTAAGTAAATTGCATCAGATATCCAAGCCTTCGATATTCATGTAGCTCTACGTTAAAGGTTTCTTTGACTTCCAAAAAAGTTTCCGCAAACACAGTATAATCCCATCGCAATAAAGGGTATCTCTTTCATCCGTCTCGCTCGCCGACGTAAACATTTTTATTCATTTGCAAACATCGCTCAGGTCCGGTAGGATTTGGGTTGTATTGTTTGAAGTGGACAATATATATTTACACGATAAACAAGATACGGTTTAATTAATTGTGCGATCATTTTATGGATGAAGGCAATTCAAGGGTTAGCTAAATGTTCGTGTCGCAAACACATTTCCAAATAGTTGTTACCCTTTATAATAAATAAGGTAAACGTTACATTTTACATTTTTGCCTAAAGATTTATTTAATTAATTAAAAATAAAGCTGTTTTAGTATTTTTATATGCAAACGCATCACAGTTGTAGTTGACGAATTCAAATAGAACTTCGTCAAGTTAGTCAGTTTCCATTACATAATAAAATAACATCCTTAAGTTCAATAAAAAATATGAATACTATTCGATCAGAACGCTTTTGCCGGTGCCGAACAATTACCTATTGATCGGCGTTATGATATCTGATGTCGGTTCGTACGGTATGGAAACATTTTTCTTTACGATTAATTAAAATAATTGTTCTAGCCTTAGACTTTGATATCGTTGTAAATATTTGATCCACAAGAATTTTGAAAGTAAATTTATTTTTTTCATACAAAGTGATTTAAAACACCATACTATCGAGACATTGTTTCAATAAAATCGAATCAAAGTTGTAAACATAGCAACAGTCATTCGTATCTTATTTCGTTTGGTTGTAGAAATGAAATAATAAAACAGTCGAACACCGGCTGTTGTCCGCGTCTCATAAGGAATATATTTATTTTATCTCTGTTGCTACCTTTTATTGGTATTTTGGGGACAAAATATCCCCATCAATAAATATACAATGTAGTTCAATTACTATAAATATAAGTGACTTTTATTTTGTTAAAGTTAAAAAAAATTTTACGTATTCACTCTGTATTAAATAATAAAATATTTAGCTTTTAATGGATTCTGAGACCACAAACACAAAAATAGCACTCGTGGCTTCGGAGATACAAAACAATACAAAAAACATTTAATGGAGGTAGACGAAAAATATCGAAGCACGCAGCGCGGCTAGTTTTCAGTCAGCTGGTGACCTGGCTCTATCATAACTTCGGTTGAAATAACTTAAGAAAATTTAACCGAGGTTACACCCGAGTTATGACATTCATCAACTAACAATAATATTATAAAAGTTTATGTATGTAAAACCATTTACTTGATATGACCGTAATTTTACTTATTTTGCGATCTAAGCTAAGCGCTTGTTAGTCACGAGAGGCTGCCGCTGCGTTTGCGTTTAGTAAATTAAGTTTACTAACTTTTTTTTACTGTATTACATTTGAACGTCACAGCGAGCCTAATTTTAGCCGTGCCAAATTATATTGCGCGTATTATAGTACCTACTTATTGCTAATTTAGTCGGTTTCGTTTTTCATTAATAATTTACGTTAAAAAATCTGTTGAGTTTTATTCATTCTTAATGATACCATTGAAGAAAATACCCAATTTAAATATATTCACAAAAAAGGAAATTATTTATGTCTGGTAACATTTTATACGTAAAAATATTCATAGACATAATAAAGTAAAACAGAAAATTACTCCCACGTGATAGTTGCCGACATTTCAACTGCCCTCCCTAAAAAACATAAAACGCGACTCCGCCCTTTGTTCCCTGTTAAGCTCGTAAAGGGAACCCTTGACGAAGATTTGAGTCATTTTCATGCAGGCCCGCCTTATCTCTAATAGCTGCACATAAAAGGGTGTACGTGGCACTAAACCGCACACTGACGCAGTGTTCACCTGTGTGCGTATTAGTGCCTTTTATACTACCTATAGTGCCTATTATAGACTGGAGACCTTATTTTATTTGACGCTCAGTCACACGCACTTGTTATATTTAACGATGTAAAAGATTCAAAATGTTACAAATTTAATAGATCACCGATGTTTATCGAAATCGTCTTTGTTAATTTTACGATGCGAAATCTCGCGAAAAGCTTTGACAGTTATTTTTTTTCTCTACGTTAAATTATGAAACTGTATACTGAAAATATATAAAACAAATAACCGTGTAATACTTAAAAATTTAAGATATGAATATCCATAGTAAAATCGAATTAGTTTTTCCACGACTAAAATTTTATAACTTCAGACACCTTTTTTGCGTCAGAAGTTTCAATTGAATGCTACATTTAGTCACTCAAACTTTCGACCTTGGAATTCTAACCAGTATCGCGCCCAAAGAAGTTTACTTCAAATATCAGACAAATAAAACTTACCTCTTAAAAATACAGTATGACGAGACAAATACTAAGAGCAATATTGTTTAAGTGAACATTCCAGTAATCCAGTTGGATCCTACTTATTGAAGTAGAGCGCTAATTTCTACTATACACTGATTCCGAAACTGCGGAACACTGACGAGCTCTAGGAAGTCTTGAGGTTGAAGTGGGCTTTGTGAGAGCGAGAATTCTGAACAATGCTCGTCAGTTGGTATTGGATGTTTAAGATATTGTTACATCGTTCCGAGTGAATTCATTTACGTACATTTTGTGAAAACTTTTTTTTTTACATTATCAGTCTGTAAATATAGTATATATGTACTCGGATACGTTGCGAAACAATATTTTTAAAATCTTATTTTATGATTACAGCTTTGATATTTAACTTATTTTTATTCTGAACTTAAAGTGCCTGGGAGATCAGATCACATTCAGTATTTTCAAATATTTTGTAAAAATATAAAAACTTTTTTTCACACAGGTATTACTGACCACGATAGTCGTAAAAAATAATCTAACATTTCAAATTTAGAGATAAAAAAAGGATCACTTGAAAATAAAGATTACAAGAACAAGAAGTTCAAGCTTTTCGGTTAAAATTGCGAAGCGCAGCTGCTAATATAATAATATTATGTACCTTCTCCAAAACACGCTACATTTTCTGGTATAAGTATTATGTATTTTTAAGCACCTGTTTTTTTTTGAATAAAGTATTACTAAAACAACTTCACATATATTAGTATAAATATACCAGTCACCATTTAATGACACAACATTCGACTCGATATATTTTATCAAACGAACATATAATACAGGTTTAACAGCTGTTTATTTATTCGCACGAGTCACACTCGAAACCCGAGACAAATGGAGCCACGCTGTCTGCATGATTGATGTCTGGCATCGAGACAGACCCATCGCGCCACAGCCCGAAAATCACTTTGGTGTTATATATATATGTAGATAGAGCTGTAATAAAAAAAATCACCTACCGTTGACGTTTCGTTTTTGATCCATTTTATACATAGGATATGCTCGAATAATTTGGAATAATACGGTTTTTATTAAAACACGGTATTATAAAAACATCAAAATAATATATCTTGTCTTTGAATGATCACAATTTAATGGTAAAAAATCTTAAAAATATATCAACGGACAACATCGCTTTTTATCCTATCCTGGGGGACATTTTTATAATATCCTTTTTAGTTACATAGTAGTAATAATAAATAGTTACTAACTTTCTGCATTTTTAATTTTATACGTTTTTAAGATTACTACGAGCAAACTCAAGTCAGATTTTTTGGCTTATATTACAATCCATTAAAATTAAGTCATTTTGAAATCACAGAAACCATATTAATTCATTCCTACTTATGTAAGGTCTTAAAATAAATTTATATAAAACCAATATTGATTATAATGTACAATCAATTTGATAGTACATTTTTGGTAAACAAATGTATACATTCAATTCCATGATAATCGCCCGTGGCGCGATAGAAATAAAATAAAAGAAAAAGAACTTTTTTTTATATTATAATATCAATAAGATAATATTTATACGTCGCATATTAATAATAATTGAGGACTAAGAAATGATTTGTAAGTTAGGTGTACAAATTGTAAAAGAATAGTTCATTCACTAAGCCCTGTCTTGATTAAAGGTCTAAGACAGGCGTAGAAGGTCTCTTAAAAGACTACAAATAAAATTAAAATATTTACTACTAGTTGAAGTCTGCGTTTTCTCTCGCGTTTAAGGGTTTGGTCGTAAAGTGTTATGCATAAAAAGTAACCTATGTTCTTCCTTGGAGTTTGGAGTGGTTTGATGGTGAAAGAATGACAGACCTACTTTCGCACTTATAATATTAGTACAGATGTATGCGTGTACCGATGGGAAATTGTAAATAATATTGTATTGCATTGAATAAAAATATAGTATGTGTATTAATCACAAAACAGTTGAAGTAACCAAGGCATTTAGCACAATCTCATCAGTTATAAGCCGTCCGAAACAATTAAGAACTAAACCTAAAATTATCTTGAATAGCAACTGAAGACAAATTTCAAACCTAGTAGCAAAAGGGTTTGTCTACTCGAAATGGCCCGTTTGCTTTATGTACCAAACGATAGGGCTATGTTGAAGTCTGTACGGCGAGGTGGAAAATTGAGGTCGTTTTTTGCCACAAACATGAATCGCGTCTTTTTTCGAAGTAATTTAATTCCCGTGTACACGAGTATATTTTTAAAATAAAAATGAGTTTCGTGGTTTATATATAGTTTACGTATAACAATATCGTTCATATGAATTCTGTTTGGCCTTGAAAGTGTAACAGAAAAAAAGACAGAGTTACTTAATATTATGAATATGATTCATAATATCAGAATTACTAACAAGATTACTTGCATTAAAACATCGTTAAGGATTCAATGTAGATAGTAAAAGTACAATAACAACTTGTAAAATTCTCACTGCTGGTATAAAGCCTTTTGAGAGAAATTTTTAGAGCTTATTCCATTAGACCTGCTAAACAATTCATAAAATTGAATCCATGTTCAAATAAACTGTATCAGCCAAATCATATTCCGATGTTTTAATGCAAGTAATCTTGTTAGTTATTCTGGTATTATGAATATGAATGACAATATTAGTGTAGATTACGATACCTACTTTAACTACAATCAAAAGACTATAATATTATAATCTTAATTCCATTTTTCCTACTGTTGATACTAATTTCACTATCGTTCAATATGTCGTATAAAATAATTTTACATATACTTTGTTACATATAAATACGTTAATATAATAAACCTCAACAAAAATGTTTTTCTGTAGCATTTTATAAATGAATCAAATAAAATATTAAGCAAAATATCCGACAGTAGCAAGAACTTAAAAGGTTTTCCACGAGGTTTGCAGAATGCCTCTAATAAATCACGCCGTATAAAGGCGGAGGTGAAACGTTTAAAAAATGTCCAGTCATCCACCAGCTTTATACTAAACAAGGGATACAATGCCGAGCTCTCAAAATAACTGCTCGAGCTACAACATCTAATTCGTTAAGGATTTTTATAAAATTAGACAGATATCGAAGACTTTCTTGGTTGATCAATTGATATTTTATACTTAACATGATACGATGTCCTCCTACGGTCATGGCAACCGTTCTTAGCGGAAAGTAGCCAGCTGTATATTATATAGTGCACATAAGGCAAAGGTCCAGTCAAAGTTGTTCTCTATATTCGCTTACTCCCTCGTTTCGATGGGAAGGCAATACAACGGAACCGAAAATAGATTAGGTTCAGGACCAACAGCTCTAGCGATATTCCAAACTTCGGTATTGAGTCAATGACTTTGTTTAATCCGACCCTAGATTTTATTCGAATCAGGCATATTATATTAAGTAAATTTTGTTAACATTTTGATTAGTCGGTGTAATTATTTTTTATCGCTCTGTCTTTCTTTATCGCTTTTCTTCTTAATGTATATGGAATTTCAAGTTTGGGTACAGTATTTTGTGGAACTTATAACAATCCGCTGTTATAAGTAACTAACCCACAGAAACTTTTTACGTCTTACAATAAATAGTTGATGACGCTACATAAAAAAAAGCACTTTTAAGACTAAATATACACTCATTATATAATTAAATCTATTATATAATGCAGCTTAGCCCACGTTTTAGCATTACAGGTGTAAGGTTGTCGTAGATTTTTGGTATAAGCTTGTCCTTCCTTGGGGTTCAAGCTTGATTCACACCAAATTTCATCAAATTCGGTTTAGAGGTTAAGCCGTGAATGCGTAACAAACAAACATACATAGTAACTGTCGTATTTAGAATCTTAGTATAGATATTGTTTTATAAAACCAGATGCTTCTGTTTCTGTCTTCTGTTCACGCTGCTGCGTGATGATTAATTATATCAAACACTACATTTGTGTAAATCCAACGCAAACACATATGCACATTTACGTTCTACAAAGAAACTCCATTTAAAACCCCCCTCGTTACTAAAAGAGCGTGCTTATGCCGAGAGAAAATCTTCATGCGAGAATGACACATCAATTACTATTCAGAAAGAAAATTATACACAACATATATTTACAAATAATATATTCTATTTAGGGCTTTGTGCAAGCCCGCACAAGTGGTACGTTACATATTCTACCGCCAAATAGAAATACTTAGTATTTTTGTGTTCTAAATTTGAATGGTTAGTGGGATATAACATCTTAGTTCCCAAGGTTATGGCGATGTCAGGAATTGTTAATATTTTTTACAGCGCCAATGTTTACGAGTAAGTATATATATATAATATAGGCTATTTTTGTCCTATTAAAATTGCATTTAATCCAGCACTTAACAGTATTAGAGTCGATGTAAGTTTGTGAAATCAAATTTAGTCGCGTTATCGATGAATATGTTATGAATGTATCTCATTTTTGAATATCTCCAGGGAAAACCGTCATCTACCTTAGTGGACAGTACTCTGTATATTGATCTAGGATATAAGACTCGCCGAGTTTAATTTTAATTCGTGCCTTGGTGTAGACGTTATTTTATCTGGATATCATAACATTCTAATTCTCGCCAGCTAAATTAATATTCTAAGAAAATATTCCAATATAACACTCATGGTTTCTATAAACGTGCATTACTATAGATTGAATCGAATACAAGAAAATCAAAGTAGGTAACGCGCCTATTTCATTAGTAAGGCAATCAGAACATTCAACGCCAAGTCCCAAAGCAATCTGCCGAGTGATTGCGGAACACGCCCAGCGATGGATAGAACATTAATTATTAACACCGCGCAGTCTCATTTGAGATGTATGGAAACGATAAGGGAATAAAGGATACAATGCAATGAGTTTTTATGTGCGTCGGGACGTATGAAATATTTAGTCGAATATTAAAGGACATAGAAGATTTCAATTTTGGAAAATGAGGTAACATCATAATAATAGTAAATAATTAGGTCCCAAACATGTTCCCTCTTTGCGGATAATTAAATTAAATTTTGATTTATATAAATGTATAGGTATCTATTTCGATATAGATGACCAGGGAACGATAAACACTAAACGCGTTTCTATATAAAATTTAATTCAGCGAAGTACAACCATACAAAAAAAGATTACTCCAAAGTAACACAAAGTAATTCATCAACAATTATTAGTTAATTTTCAGTGTTCAACCGTAACCACGGGGGTATATTTATCTAATGTTGAAGAACAATGAGAGTCCCTCACGGCAGGAAGTAACGCCTTAACGCAATTTCACCCCTCAAACACATCAGAATTCACAACGCGCTTCAGCTTCAGCTTCCTTCATCAAGGGCTTTTCAATAAGAAACGCGTCTACAATTACGCGTAATATAAAATCATTTACATCAAACCTATAGAAAAATCTATTAACTACCGTACATTTCACAGGTATATAAACCTATCACATAAAATACCTTTTAGGTAATATATGGTCAATTTTGAGCAAGTTCATTTCAAATGACTAAAATTTACCATTGAAACAGAGTTAAAATACCTTTAGATAGTTATACAATCGCATGTCATGTTCAGTCACGTCGCAACAGAGATTTTAGTACAGGTCCAAGAACCAATATTCCGCTTGAGGATTCAGTTTAAGCCTTACAATAGATGACATCGTGTACGGTCCCATTATATGTATGTCTGATCGTGAAGTCTCGTTTATACGTGAATTTCGGAAGAAGCTCTAACCTATAGTTTGTTTTTTATTACTGTCCTGAGATAGCCAAACATTTTTTGTTTATAATTAAACGTCATTGACCTAAAACAATTGAATGTTACAAAAGGCGGACTAAGCGATATCTAGGCGTTATCCACCAGATATCGAGGATAGCGGGAAATCATAACAAAATACAATTATAAACAAAAAAATGCGTTTACATTTACATTAAATATATTATTTACTTTGTACAGACAGCTTGTTTGATTATTCCGATTGCTGCTATATATTGGTATCACCTTGGTACCCAAAAATATGTTATACAAAAAATATATCAAAGTCGTACATTGTAAGCAATATTTGTAAAAACTTTGATTGTATTAAAATACTTTCAAGCTACTTTTTTTAAATATTTATCAAAATCAAAAATCAAAATATACTTCATTCAAGTAGGGTTTTACAAGCACTTTTGAATCGAACTATCGCCGGTTCGGAATGTAGATTGGGCTATTTCTTAAGACATACACATATACTATCGTGTACTTTTTTAAGGTGTAAAATACCGTAGTACATTATTTTGATATATCTGGTATGGTTTAGCCAGCGTTTGCGATGTAAGTGCAAAATTGTGTTTATTTACAGACAGGCAGACAGACAGCGAGAAGCGACTTTGTTTTATACGATGTAATGATAAGCAATACGAGTAATTTTGAATATTTAATTCATCGATCAATTCCTGTTCACATCGTACTAGAGATTAAAGTTTAGAAAGCTGAAACCAATATCCCGGCCGCAGACTTAGTTTTTCGTCTAACAATAGAGCATGTCGTGTGCTCTCCCATTGTATGCCCGTCTGCCCGGGACGTCCCGTTTGAACGAAACTCTTTGGTGTGAGTTATAAGCGAAGAAGTTGTAATATAAAGGTTGTAATATTGAGAACGATTTTAACGTTGAATTTTTAGTAAAGTATATTCTACATTTTTTTAAATGTATGTAATAATAATAGTTAGATATTAATGTAAAAAACGACATTCCGGGCATATTCATGAATATTGTTATAAAATGCAAAATTAAATTAACTGTAATGTAAATATATTATTTATTTTAGCTGACTAATATATTAATCTTTTTTTCGTTGCTCTTGAAAACTATTTTAAAGTATAAACATTCACTTATATTTGATCTTAATTAGCTATCTTTTTCAGAACATTGTCAAATCGGACTTGAACTATACAAAAACTTTCAAATGCAAAACGATAAAATAACCGTTCGGAGAGAGAGCTCGTACCAAGATCCGATAATTTGCAACGTAATATTGATTATCATCGTCTCGTTTCTGCAAATTTGCGTCCCTCGCCTCACCGTAGTGGCAATATTAAATTTCCTGTCAAACGGCACACCGTCTAATGACGAATGCAAATGGCCACGGGAGGCGCAAGGAGGCGCCTCCTTAGGGATTGCACGACGCCATTGGGAGGTTGTTATGAATGATTTATTCCTTGTAAAATATATTTGCGGATCGCTGTAATGTTTCAGAGGAATTGGCAAAGAATTTAACGATCCGGATAAAACAAATAATGAAGTTAAATCAAATGTTTTGGAAATGGAATATTTTATTAAACTTGTACCATTATTTGTGTTTCCGCCGAAGGGATTTAGTTTATATAACCCTAAAACATCCCCTGTATCCGAGGACCGTGTAACATATTACAGGGCGAATTGTGATTCAAATTGGATCAGGCGAGACGTTAATTCTTAGCAGAGTATACTAAAATGTTTCAACTGTTCAAAATTTTATTTTTAATAAAGATTCAAAATCGTTAAGAAGAATTAACAAGAAGTTAAATTATAGGAGGTATATTATGTATCTCATAACTAACAGGCGATTCTCTGTGAACTCGTACTCTGTCTCATCATAATTCTCCTGGTAATATTTAACATGTTTAAAAAAAAAACAATTTTTACTTGTTAGATGTTCAACGATTTACCCTGATATATTAAAAGTGCACCATAATTTATTGCTTTTTTTACAAGATTACAGCGATTACCGTGGTGGAAATAGAGGTCCTAGTCAGTCCATCAGTCAATATGAGATAAGAAATTTATTATTAAACTAAAGGCGAGATTACGTCTACACTGGTGGACTCTAAAACTGTATAATGACCAATCCCCTTACCGTATACATTTAATATGCTAATTACACAAACGTTACAAAGTGAAGCAATGAGGCTTTTAATTGCTAGACAATAATTTACATTTTATATAAATTAGGTATTAGCTACACTGTATAAGAAATAGTATGCATTACCGACATTAATTATTTAATAAAGAAAATATAATGTAATACAAAAATATTCTCTCGGGATCCAGAAAGAAAAATAATACGGAAAGAAGCAGAAAAAAGCCATTACTGGATACAGTCGACTTATTAATTTGAAAATTTAAAAGGTACTTTCCCTTTTCTTATTAGATGTCGGTTTTATTTTAAGAAATCAATACATTTAGGACACATATTAAACGCATATACCTAATTTTAACGATTTTTTTAACATTTCGTTACACGTAACATTTTCTTTGGTTTCACGATTATTTTTCAAAAAGATTTTAAGTAATGTTTTTAAAAAAGATCTTTATTGCTTATTCCAAAACGTTTCAATATTAAACAATTACAATATTATTATTTTTTACACCATTAGAACAAATTAATCACAATTTCGTTTAACGACAAGATACAGATTTAACGAACGACAATCAATTTTATATTCAGTTTACTATACTGATATGGAGAGTGGGTATGTGTTTGATTGTTAAGAATTCCAGTATTGTGTTATATTATATCAGTGAATCTATAAATAAACACAGCTAGTCGACGGCCTTATCAACTGTAAAGAATTGCACATTATTCTATTTGACCAATTCAAATTTGAGTGAAATACGTTTTTAAGCTACGGGTACGTATTATCGGTTGTGACAAGATTTATTGGTTCAGTTAAATAACGTTTGAATGCTGACACTTCACGTCAAGTTAAACTTTACAATATACCCTTCACTTTCTAGCATATGAGTTTTAATATCATTTATCTCGCTCGCATCACTAATTTGCACGTGAGTGGTTGGGTGGTTGCAAGCGGTTTTCGATTTACCGACCACTCGGGGTCATAAACGATTTCAAAGGGTGTATGGAATACGATTGCCGATTACGCTTTGTCGTGTAGTGCCAATTGGATTTGAGTATTCCACATTATTTGGGCCTTTGTGAATAGAAAATTATGATGATGGAGTGATTTTGAAGGTACGAATTATTTTATTGACAAACGGAAAACGTAAGTTTTTAAGCCTCATTATAAAAAATGAAGGTGTCGCGGTTAGAATGACATTTCAATTGCTATATATTAAGTAGTAAACGTAATAGTAACAGCCACCATTAAATTAATTAATAACGGTTGATTATTATTAATGAAGAAATGGTTATAAGATTATGCCATTAACTGGCAAATTTATTTTTAAAGTCTTGGTAAATGTCTTACTTTTATTTCGACTCATAACTCTTCAAGAGATGATTATTATTTTTTTATCTCAACTAATAGTTAATTAAAATGACTTCATCTTCAAATCATAATCTTCATCAATGTATCAAGTTGTCAAAGCGCTATAGTTTTAAGTAGCTTTTATTTAATGCAAGAGGTCTCTCGTTGCAATGTACGGGCGGTCACTAAAGTTATAATAGGATTATTGTACGGCAACAAAGCGATCTAAGCAGATTGCAAGTCAAGCATCTATTACTAGTTAGGATAGTGCTAGTTACTTTATAGGCTTATGTTATTAAGTCGTTTGAATTAATTTGGACATGCGAGTGTCCATTAAATGTAATTGAATGTAACGGCTTGTAAATATCCCACTGCGGGAATAATCAAACCACATCAAGTATTTTAAAATTGACGACCTCCATGGTCGAGTAGTGTGTACACCGATTTTCATGGGTACGCCACTCCGCGGTCCCGGGTTCGATTCCCAGCCGAGTCGATGTAGAAAAAGTTCATTAATTTTCTATGTAATCTTGGGTCTGGGTGTTTGTGGTATCGTCGTTACTTCTGATTTTCCATAACACAAGTGCTTTAGCTACTTACATTGGGATCAGAGTAATGTATGTGATGTTGTCCAAAATTTATTTATTTATTATTATTTACAAAATTACGCTTTTGGTTGGCCTGTCTGGGTAGGTACTGTCTACTCCGCAATATAATTAGTATTATTGGGTTCCGGTTGGAAAGACGAGTGAGCCAGTGTAACTACAAGCACAAGGGAGATATTAGTGGCCTTTTATTATTGAATCGGTCACTCTTCAAAACGGAACACAATGACCCTAAATATTGCTGTTAGGCGTCAGTATATCTGATGAGAGGGAGGTATCTACTTCTATACAAAGTTCTACAACCAAGAGAAATGTATGCTTTAAATAATGGTTTTCTTTTTAATAACTATTCCAATAAAGTCTACATGTGCGAAAATGCTCTCGAGTTTATTTTATATTCAATATTTTATAGGTCTTCTTTAAAAGAAAAATCTGTGTCAAGGGTATAAAATTTCATTCTCACTTTGGAACCTAAAATCCGATTTTATAGTGAGATTTACATAATGAAGTCTGTAAGAGTAAGTGCCGGTCGGAATTCAATAGCCAACTCGGTTTTAATGTTACCATATTTTTCTACCGATAATCTCGGAATATTTTCTTTTAAAATATTTACTGCTATTGATTTAATATAGAATTATACACATATTTGGTTTCAAAATTGCATTTTTTTATAAACTAGCTAATAAAAAAAAATATTGATAATTATTGAATTTCTTGAATATTTTCGTTAATGCCAAATTAAAAGTAATTGGGTCTTCTGTAGAGACGAGTCTCGAAGTCTGGAAGTTGCCTGTGTTTAATCTCCCTTGCCACGGAATGCACTTAAAGCCGTTAATCCTGAACCTGAGCTGATTCTTGTCGTGACGGAATGCCGTCACGTCGGAGCGTGATAGAGAAAGTATAAAGAGTGCACTTGGGTTGAGTGTGTTTGCGAACATACTTGTGCACTGTTAAGTGTTCGGTGGACTTGGTTAGTCTTGTGAATATAGTATATCGAACAGGAGGACGTCATAACCAACAGAATACATTTCATATTTTAATTAGATCTCAATCAGTGAGTCAATATTAATTTAATTTATGTACGTCATATCTTATATTCGAATAAAGTAAGCGACTTGTCATTTTAGATAAAAAAAGTAGATCAATTAATCACAAAGTTTAATATGATAACTAATCATTTTTATTGAGACGCTTTTAAGGTAATTGTCGCGAGAAAACAATTAATCAAAACGGAGCTCAGAGATTTAACGGATGATTAATTTTAAGGGGAAGCGATTCAGGTGCTCGGGGCTATAGAAACGATATTGAACTCAAAATGTTTCGTGACAATTGCGAGGCATATTGTCAAAATAAATAATAGATTAGCCTTATTTAAAATTAAATGTATTATTGTTTTAAATTGGAAACATTATAAATGTAAAGGTAGGAATGTTTATCCGATTAAAGAATAATTTGCATCAATTTTATTATATATACGTATAGTTTATTAACCCCATAAAGAAATCAGATAACGCTGAAAATATAACAGGTGGATCTTAATCCAATTTGTTTTTCTTTTCAATGCAATGATTTACATTGAAAATGCGGAATGGACTGAGATCTGAATATGATTCTTGTTTATACTTTTTTACTTATCTATGAAAAGCGATATAAATTATTCACAAATTTAACAAAGTTTCACTTTAAGTAATAATAAGTAAATATAGGTAATTTAATTTAAGTGAAACGTTGCAAGGTTGAAAACAATAACACGTAGTTTCCGACTTCCCAAAGTCAATACTTGAGGCATGGTATCCGTTTCTATAATAAGATTCAACAGTTATTGTTACCTTAAGCTATCTCTTGTCAAAAGTACGTTAATGAATACGGCGTACTATTAAATTAATGATAAAAATAGTGGTCTTAGTATTTGTTAATCCTCAGGTAGGATAAACATAATTGTAATTGTACTTGATTGGAGCTCTAAATTAAAATCGTGGAAAAGAGTAACTCTTAAGTATCTTGCCGGATGTTTTCGGTAGAATCTACTTTTCGAACCGGTGGTATCTTTACATTTAATTCAATACTATAACATGACCATTCAAATGTACTTTAATGTGACCATTCGAATTTAAACAATATTATATAAAAGTAAAGTATATCCTCTAAATAAAATAAAAATACATACTTATCACTTTAATAAAAGACTAAAAAAACATTTACTCTAAATCTAGAAAAACAAAACACAACTTAAAGCCGATTTAAAAGAGTCAGCATTTTAAAACAAACTTTAATATTTAAGTAATAATTTTAAGAGACATCCACGGGAATACGTTGAGTATTTAACTTTTTAGTTATTATAAAAATAATATATGTACACATAAAATAGAGACAAATGTACGATATTTTTGTAATCAGTTTTTAAGCATTCTTCCGTTACATTTATTATATATAGCGTATAATTAAAAGCAAATATCTAGGAACTGAAGCTGAGATGGCCCAGTGGTAAGAACACGTGCATCTTAACCGATGATTTCGGGGTCAAACTTAGACAAGCACCACTGAACTTTCATGTTCATTCAATTTGTGTTTATAATTAATTTCGTGCTCGGCGGTGAAGGAAAACATCGTGAGGAAACCTGCATGTGTCTAATTTCAACGAAATTCTGCCACATGAGTATTCCACCAACGCATATGCTCCATACCTTCTTCTCGAAGGGAGAGGAGGCCTTAGCCCAGCAGTGGGAAATTTACAGGCTGTTAATGTAAACAAAAAATGTCAATGTAATAACTGAAAACGAACGACAAATGACTACGATTTAAAACTTGACCGATAATGATATGATTTCGGTTTAAAACTTGACTAATAAATAATGTATGGGTACTAATTCAGAGGTCGATTCTAAATTTAAGGAAAAAATTGGCTTTTCAAGAAATTCTCAGTAAGTTTTAGTTTTCAGACGTAGGAAGTTGGTAGTGATCAATCTGGTCGGTTCACACCTCATCTCTCTCCGGTCTTGTCTGAATAACGCTACATTGGAGTGGAGACAATAAGGCAAGTAAGGCTGTGTATTTGAGCAAAGCCTTTGAACAGAAATCAGTGATCGAAATTTGGACCGACGAACCTTAAAATGTTCTTTATATTTTCAACTGTATGTATTCCAAGATATACAAAGCTCAAAAACTGTTTCGGGTTTAATCCTGGTGTCTTGGACATAAATTTAACGTTTGCCAAAATGCTCGATATGTAAAAAGTTAAAAGACAAGAAGAAAATATTAAGTACACATATAATATATTACGAATAGAAATACCACAAATTGCTTTAAACTCCACCACATTTGAATGCACGTTAAATATATATAAAGCGAAGTGCATTTTCATAATAGTCCCAAAATTTTAAAGGTGTCCTAAAAGGAAAATAGGAATAAAATAGTGCTGGGGTGAAAATGTAAAGAGCGTTTCAGTGGAAGTGAAAATGTTTTTGTACAAAAGGAGTATTTGTTCTGGAACCGACTGCTATCTTTGTTATCATTTATCTCAATGTTCATTAATTCAGCAGAGTAATGAAAATCTACAACTAATTGCTTCGGATATATGTTACTTGTATTACAATATTGTACCAAGTTGGGTACTTGGATTGCTAGACATTAAAAGATTAATTACTTGGTATAAAAATTAACTACATATATACGAACCTGTAAATAACAGATAATTTATACGAACAGCAAAGTTCGCCTTTGGATTTTTCTTTAATATTTATTATAGTGTTTAAATTTATGCCAGTACTGTCTGGTGAAAAACTACAAAATAATTTTAGCTACATTTTCAACTCCACATACTGCATACAATTTATTTTACCGTTGTTTTTAAAGAATGGTATTGATATGATCCCTGTGCATGCATATGCGGGATCACGTAGCGGCTCTCAGACGCACTTCGTTTAGCACTTTTTTACACCACTGTACACAAACGCTTCTAATATTCATGCACGTCGAAATATTTTCAATTCAGAAATGTTATGCTATTTTTAAATTATTTTTAAAAGAATATATAATCGCGTATTTAAATATAACAAAACGATTTACAGTCCCCTCCTTTTTAAAATTATAATGACGTCACATTTAATATACTTATATTATTAAATAACTAAATTATACATTTATATTCATAATAGTTGCATGAGGAGCAACAGGCGGCTTCAATGCTAAAGCAGAAATCTCTTCCAGACAACTCGGAAGTTTGGACAGTGGAGTGATTGTAAAATATATATGCGAATAGGAACAGTAATATCAAATTACGAAAATTAATTAATTTTCTCGTTATAAATTAACGTGACGCTTGTCTTAAGAATGGATATAATAAAAACACAATAGATCATTACGAATTTGACATAAATACTATAAGCGCTTTTATCCTTGTATCATTAAGGATCAATTTAAGTTACACACCTGCGTTTGAAGAGGGAAATAAATCAAGCAACAACGGTATATTAGGATTGCGGCAACAATTCCATCCCATCAACGTCCGACACCAATGGGTTAAGATTAATGTTCCCGAAACATAAACAGGATATTAGCCACTCTTCATTCCCTACTCACTATGGATACTGCGACCACACTTTTGGAAAATTTCGGACTCCTTTCAGATATTATGTGGCAGTTGAGCGAGATCATACATTAATATATCGCTAACTCGACGGTTCCACTGCTGACGATACCGCAATATATTTAAAAATATGTAAACTGCAAAAGTTAAATTGTTAATTTTGGATTCTAATCGTTTAAGAATATAATAGAAGCAAAGAATGATTTTATTTTATATCATGTGACATCGACAAATCAATCAAATAAATTCATAAATCTATCAATTAATAAAATTGAAACATCACTAGCGCAATGGTTAAGGGGTTGTAAATTAAATATTGAAGTAACATTAACATAATTGTATTGTCATCCTACTGTACATCTTCAAGAGGGACTTATCGGCCGTCAATCCATTACTGCAAAGCAACATTTTGCCTCCTCACCTCGTGATCCATTAAATGATGTCCGATAATAGTCTTAAAGCTACTTTTATAACAACAAAATATTCATTATCTATATTAATAATTTCGTGCAGGTCTACGATATATCCTATCCACCTCTATCTATCCACAATCATAGATCGTTAAAAAATTATGTTTTTTTAGTAAATAACATATATCAGCAAAATTCGTATAATCGAGATATTTCGATATTAAATCTATGAAATTTAATGACACGAAGTTCAAAGGGTTCATGTTTGACGTTTACGAGTGCATTTCGAAAGTAAAATTATATTTATATTTGTTTAATTTATTTTTTTTATCGGAGCGAAGCCTATCATCTAGTTTATTTATAATTAAGCATGATTAGATACGTAAATTATTAGTAATTCTGTCATCATTTCAGAGTTCTGCAGACGTTGTATTTTGCATTTGTCCAATGAGGCACTTGATGATGCCACTGCTCAAATACATTACAGCCGTATCAAATTTTAAAAAACATAGTAGCACCATTTATAGGTACGATTAACAAAAAACTAATCTAATTTAATCTAAAAATTTCCCCATATTTCCAAGAAATTAAAATAATATAACTTTATCACAACCTACTTTTAAAACTTACATGCTTTAATAATTATAAATGAACTAAAGTAGTCACGGAAACTACATAAAACGGGCTATAAGTAAAACGGCTTAACAAGACTTTGCTAAATAATTTAAACTACCATTTTAATAACAATGCGGTATGAACAGGTTGGTTTAGAATGAGCACAGGTGGCAAGTAAAGCCGAAATTATTAATGGGACCTCCGCGCAAGACGAAAATAGCAGAAATAATTTTGAAGTTAAATAACATCTCGCGAAATGCATCAATTCTTAAATGTTATCCTTTGATTCTGAGGTTTTTATGGTCACACTAATGACAATCATTATAGATATATTTAGATGAAAGTTTGTATATTATTAGCATTAGCAGCCCGTAAATGTCCCACTGCTGGGATAAAAGCCTCCTCTCCTTTGAGGAGAAGGTTTGGAGCATATTCCACCACGCTGCTCCAATGCGGGTTGGCGGAATACACATGTGGCAGAATTTCGTTGAAATTAGACACATGCAGGTTTCCTCACGATGTTTTCCTTCGCCGCCGAGCACGAGATGAATTATAAACACAAATTAAGCACATGAAAATTCAGTGGTGCCTGCCTGGGTTTGAACCCGAAATCATCGGTTAAGATGCACGCGTTCTAACCACTGGGCCATCTCGACTCTTATTATTAGTTTGTATATATATAACATAATTATTATACATATGGTAAGAGGGATGAGCGTGTTTGGTGATAAATCGATGTCACCTTTAATTTGAAAAATATACAATTTTAGAAGGTATATCTTGTGTTTTATTGATTGGTTCAATTTTATTAGCTAAACGATTTAAAAAAAAGAATAGCATATATTTAAAAAAAAAACAAAAATCTATTGCATACGTCTAACAAACACTGCAGAAGGTAATGTCGCTGCGGTAGTATATTTAATTTAATTTATTTTTCAGGAGTTAATAACGATGATTTATTTTTGTACACGACTGAGTCCGTTGAGGAATGTTTGTTTCACTTTGCATATATTGATTATATATTATTGAGCCGTATGAGTACATACGGCTCAAAAATTAATTGCAATTGCTTATAACTTAATAGTGTGGGTAGTCGAAGTGTATTTGTTTTCAAGCATAACGTTGATAATTTCGAAACAGACTTACATACAAAACTCGCTGAAGATAGCTCCAAGTTCCCGGCGAAGTGAGTTTATTAACGAGAGGCCATCGCCCCGGGTAAATAGTCTAACAGGGAACAGGTTAATTAGCGTATTTATATTAAATGAGATACATGACTTGGTCGAGTCTGCTTCATATTTCAGAAGAGGTGAAGTAACTTTCAGCGAGCCTTGCACTAATGTTTTTCATATGCAAGTTATGTTCAATGTTTCAGAATCGAACGGGGAATCAAACTAATTCAAAAGTTTTATACGCTTCAGTATTTTTAATTATTAACTACAATAACGTTAACTGGAGGTTAAAAACCGGACAATCATCGCGGTGTTTTCTTGTATGTGCTTAATCTGTGTTTATAGTTAAACTTGTGTTCAGGGATAAAGATACATCGTGAAACTGGTATTCTGTCCGTACCTGATGAAAACTTGTATCTACTAACCCACATTCGAGTAGCCTGGCGGAATAAGTTTTAAACGTTCTCCTCAAAAGGAGATGAGGTCTTTGCTCAGCAGTAGGGTATTTAAAGGCTTATATGTTTTTATTTTACTCGTAGAGCTCAAGATATCAACTGCAATAAATTAAAGTAAAGATAAATACGAAATGACAGAGTGATATTTATAAACATAGGGCGTGGTTAATTTAAGTATCACCTGAAGAAACAATCTCGTTCACAAACACAGCAATAAAGTTGATCACCGGGGAGAGCGCGTCCGGTCTATTTTAATTCGCATCCTGAGCGCTACGTACCGATTCCACTGGAGGTGTGAGTGGAACATCA
This sequence comes from Vanessa atalanta, assembly GCF_905147765.1. Classification (NCBI taxonomy): domain Eukaryota; kingdom Metazoa; phylum Arthropoda; class Insecta; order Lepidoptera; family Nymphalidae; genus Vanessa; species Vanessa atalanta. Next base: position 12,129,265 of record NC_061877.1, read on the forward strand.
AGAGTGCATTGTGACGGAGAAATGTGAATGAGTTACAATAAGTAACGAGTACAATCGTATGGGCAACGGGCCAATTGTTACACTTGGGTAAATTATATCGAACGGACCATGTACGAATACTTGCCAATTTGAGCTATACGGTTTAAAAAAGCAAATGAAAACCTTAAAACTACACAAATAATCTCACATTGAATCAAATATATATAATGGAAATGTGTCAAAGACTTTATATTGTTAAGAAACGTTGTACAAAAGTGAAAAGTAGAGAAAAGGTGTCTTACCATTGTCAATGCTGACTAACGATTATTTGAAGCGGAAGGGGCATCCAGGTAATCTTGTATTGAAAAGAAGATACTTTTCATCAAATAAAATGAAATAAGTATATAAGTACCTTCAACGACGATCTCAACTCTAAATTCTATCGAGTTTGGCAGTAAAACCGAAGATATTTGCTCCGAAAAAATATTTCAATAAGACACATGCTGGTCATAGCCTATATTTCTAGCAGCCTCGTACGGTACCATATTATGGCACTTAGGGCGTTCCGAGCAACATTAAATCATTGATTTAACTAATACACATTCTTGGTATACTTTTATTTACGTGTATACGTAAACCTTCGTTTACAATGAAGCTTACCATAAAAATAATAGTAAGTTCCGCCCATCAATATGGGCATATACATAATACAACGATATTGTAATAAAAGTAGAACGTGTGGCCTCAGCGTTAAACGTAACTGCGTTTCAATAATTCAGTAAGCGTGTGTCATGTTACAGCATGAAATGCGGATCAATACACTCCATGTAAAAAGGCGAACCAATAAATAAAAGAAAAATAAACCATCGACTACATTACGCACACATTGCATGAAGATTGAGATGATGTATTCGATGGTAGGCTTTATACGATACGTTACAAGAATGTTCAAATAGGATTGAATGATTTGATCGCAGATTTACCGAAACGGTACGGAAGAATTCTGTGTTTACGGTCCCAATGATTTGCTTGCTACGGTAATCGAAATAGTACAAAAAATTTGGGTAAACAAAGGAATAGATATAGGATGCTTAAGATACATAGTGACTGACACGTTTGAACATATTATGTGTAATTTATAAAAGACAAATTTGAAATAAAAAAGATAGATTTTGTATAACTTCAATGAATGAGCATTATTGTAAAGAATTGCTTATTATTTTTTAAATGGTCTTTAGAGACAAACTCAATATGAAAAAAAAAATAGCCGGGCCCTTAAAACAAAATAACTGGATGATAAATGTTGACGCGGAAGTCATTCAGACGTAATAGCGAAATCGCCCGAGCGACTTGGTCGCGATAATCGAACTGTAAGTTCTATTTTTATTATTTCGAAATACACACACATTCTATTGATTTAGTACATTTGAGAAATAATTGTTTTACGATGTCTATAATAACTAAAATTATAACAAATTATTACTAAGAACCCGAAATTGGATCAAATGCTATACGTTTGGCGTGTATTGATATTAGCATAGAAGCATCTCTGTAACAAAGAGTCACGTCGCTTGGAAGCTGTCCAGGTCTGCTTTATGCGAGAATATGTATGACTTGGCTCTGTTTGTATCTGTTGCGTACGATCGATCGACATTTTAAAGTCTACTCTTAAGAAACATTTTCTGTGAGCTTCAATTTAAAGTGAATTCTAGGATAAAGACGTTAAGAAGTTTGATGTTATATGATACTTGAACAATGAATTGCAGAGGCAATAGCAACAACAATCATAAAATATAGGCATAAATTTTAAATTATATATTTACATAAAATCTAAAAAAAATATTTTATGAAGGATATTTTCTAATAGATGCAATAATGACTTGTACATGATAAATCAAAGCTAATTACTTTTTTAATACAGATAATACATATTTAGAAGACAATTTTATAATAATAATATCATAATGCGTCCTGAATACACTAAGGAGGAGAGGCACTCATTAATTACAATTAACAAAATTGTATCATCACAAGTATAAAAATAATACACAGCTTGCGTTTTAATTGTAGATAAACGAGTGTGGGTGATCAAGTTTGAGACCTTGGTATATTCCTGAAGGCGTTATTCGAAACGTTTGCGAAAGCGAAATTAATATTTCAACGCCCAAACCTAGACATGAATTGTGGGAACCGCGGTGTATACCAAATATCACTTTACTTTGAACTATTAAATATATAGTTACAGTGCTATGGCATGACTAAAACGCTTTGTAATATAATGTTAATGTACTCATTCTGTTAACTAATTACAATGTACTTATAACCATAAATGTTAATATACATTTCATTTCATTAAAATTTAAAATGAATGTTAAAGATAATAAGTGTAAAAAATGTTTAATTTTGGCTACGTTTTAAACATCACTCGAAAAATTTGTTTACTTTATATGTTTACGCTTCGTACTAATATATTATTATTAATAAAAACCTAATTGAATTGAATATTAATTAGATAATATTAATAAGTTCAGACTGCTTGAAGGTTTAATAACTTCTCACGAAAGACAAATTAAGATTATTAAGCCCCACGTTGGGCGCCATAAAATTGCTCATCATATTGATGGAGGTTTTGATGGTAACACATAAACATTGAAGCGTAACTTTATTTCTTGGAAGACATATCATATCTAATGTTTGAAATAATTCTCGTAGTTGATAACAAGTAACTTTTTTAATAGATAGACTCTTAAATAAATTGGATGACATTGTATGATGCTATATAACTATGTACGTCATACTGAGCGTCATGTAATTATTAAAATAAATGTTTTTTATAAATTAATAAGTTAAATTTAAATTATGAATATTTGGTAATTTTACCCATTTTAAATATCAATAAATTAAAAATGCAACCTATTTTTGTATTGAAACAGCGCAGGTTTAACGGAGAATACAATATTCTGCACGAGCTGTTAAACAAAGTATTGTTTTGAGTTCACACCTCACTGAATCCGCAGCTTCATTATTTGTTCTCTTATCCAATATACAGAGTGTATTGAATACAAATGTATCCATTTATAAAAACATATCTAAAAACAAACCAGGATTATATAAATATTTTAGTAAAAAAACCTCTATTTTTCTTTCTAGTGGGTATTAAATATTATCGATTTCTATCATTTTTACTTGCATAGAATACGAGTACTTTGGACTCTATACAACTATAAAAAGGAAAAGTTAAATGAATTTATCATAAATATCATTTAAATTATGCATTTTATTCTATATAAATTAAAAATGAAACGAAACGAAATATTTTTTCTTTGTGTGCCAATCACGTGAAAACTGTATCGCACGAATTGTCCGTAGAAATATGTGTATATGATATTTATTAACATTTTGGAATTCCGTTGATCCTTCACGCGATTGTTTTACATAATATTTGAAAAAAAAAAATCAATAACAAAAAGTGTATATAGCGAACTTATTTAGACATAATATGTCTAGTAAAACTAGACATATCGTTAAACTTAATCTTGTTAAACAAACTGTATGTCGTACCCAAAGGGTCACCATGATATACGACAGCTATTTGTAATTTATGCAAATGTTAATTAAAAAACTGAGCATGACGGCGATCATGAAACTCGACATATTGCGATCAGAACAAATATGGCCGTCAAAACGACCTCACAAGTGACCGCATGTGAAATTAAACGTTTGTATTCTGCGGGCAGACACCGTCGAGAGCAGACGGTAGGACGGCTTGAAGTTTTTAATTACTTTTATAATTAAATGCACGTCGCATGTAAATTGTTTTTAGTGGCAAATGGAATGGACAAATGGTTAGGAAAAAAATATGTCTATGGTTCGTATTCTTCAGTTAGCCTGACAACTTGGTTAATAAAAATTATTTTTAATTTTAATTAACGAATTTATCATGGCAAATACCTAGTTCAAAGGCATGATACGGATTATATCAATAATGTCTAGGAGCATACGACATTTTTAAAATATTATAGGTATATAAGATCCAATTTTGTAACAAAGTCCTCGTCAAAGAGTACTTTAATATACATTCTCTCGGTATCGATGGAGTCGGCGTTCTCTTTATAATTGCAAATTATTTATTGAAGATAACTTTTAATTATCTAAGTAACGTAATAACTTTACCTTTTCAAAAGTTTATTTTAATAAATTTCAATATTTTTTTTCTCTTCTCAAAGTTTTCATTTAAATATAAATAAAAATCTCCAAGTTTTCTATGTCAAAGTCTCGGCTTATGTGAAAATTGCTTTCCGAATAAGACGAAAGCTACTAATAACGAAGGCTACGCTGTGAAGCCTCTCATATGCCGCGTGATCAAAAGAAGATCGGGAATATATTCAGAAGATTTCTTTGAAAATTAAGTGTCTGGTTTTGATCTTTACGAAATGTCACAGCTTTTATCTAGGCTGAGTAATTAACGCCTAATTGTATATGCTGTGTAGGAATGTTTTATATATGTATATTAAGTCTGTGAGGGCCAACTGTTCACAATGAATTTACTAAAAAAAGCATTCAGAGAATCGCGTGGAAATACCTCGTTAAACATTTTTCAATTTATAAACTTCACATTCACGAATCACATTGTTCACAACAATACATTCCATCCCATTTCATGTTCGAGTACTCTCAACTTGTATTTTACTATTTTGAACAATATTCTATTTCCATTCTATTTACTGTAAATATTATTATTTTATCCTTTGTAAAACTACTATTCAAATGAAAAAGTTATATTCGTTGATACTTGGGTGATTTATCAGAATTGTATGTATTATCTAGTAGTTTCCACAAGTTGACCATAAATAATATGTCATAACGGAACGTTGAAAGTTTGCTTCATAAATTGCGGTATACCCTGTTTTTACTGCTTTGTATTTATGTATTTTAGTGTATCAAATGATATGATATATTTATTTACTTTTAGTAGGATGAAGTTGCGTGAAATTATGTCATAAAATAGTAAACATTTAATTTCTATATTTATTCCCTCATAAGAAGCAGGTGTCTTTAATTTATTACTTTAAAACAACATTTTATTCCAAAACGTGATACAAAACGTCGTTATTACTAATAAAACAAAAAATCGATTCTATTCGTAATCTGATTATATTTTTATTGAAAAATCGAGAGGAAAAACCTGAAATAAGAGCCCATACAATCAACCTGTCGAATAAGTCTAACAATTGCGTTTCTTAAGCGGACGAGCAACGGAAAGCCGAAGAAAACCACCGAGAGCTAATTTTGAACCTTCCTCAAGACCTGTTAGGACGTGATGCGCATCCTTACACAGTAATAACGTTTATACGGACATGATGAAACGAGTTTTAAAAGCGGTGCTGAGTATATTGCTTTACCCACTTTTTTACTTGAACGGATATCGATGTTGTCGAAGATTTCTCTTCGAAATAAGTGCATAAAACCTCATATTACTTTCATTATACACCAATCTGATAGACTAATCTTATACGTATGCGCCTTACTGCAAATAACATTAAATACCAAATTCTAGACTTTGAAGATCACAAAGCAACAGTGTTACCGCTGTTACCTGATATAACAATACATATCACTTCTTACGAAAGTGATAAATTTTCACAGCACATTAAAGGCAACGAGGAAAATACAATTCATTGTAACCACAATACCTTCTATTAATTCTGAAGACTTCTAAATAGGGAACAAAGTATAGTAACGTATTTGTACCATAAATTGGCAGGGCATTGCGAATTCAATGGTTATTGAATACATTTCATATTCATCGCGGCAATCGGTTAGGGATAGCCGAATAAGGCGGCTTCCTGCCCGGCAAACGGAACACAATCAACATTTCATAGCCGTTTATGGAGCAAGTTTAAGATTTTTACTTACCAAGTTTAGAGGTCAATGCGAACCTTTTTTTATAAGGTAAAAATGTTGTTACGTAGACATTACTACGAAATTTATAAGCAGGCATTGCGAAAATAGGAAAGATAATTGGTTTTTAAAAATAAATAACCCTATGACTTTTAAATTTTGATAACTGTATCGATTTTAGTTGGTTGAAATATATTACACAGTAGTTAAAACCCGCCTGGTCCAATTTAAACATCAAAATTTAGCCGCTCAGGAGGAGTTAAGCGGCATACACGCGGAAAAAATTAATTGTGAATATATATAATTTATATATATGTAACATTATCAACTGCACTAATATCATTTCTGGTTTAGAAAACAATAACCTTAACTATTATAGAAGACAATCTTCGTTTACTGTCTCTTTTATTTTGCCTTTATGCAGCACTGCATTTTTCGGACGTTTAGAAACATTTAAGACGGCATTTCAGCTAACATTCTACGAAGTTCTATTAGCTTTGCATTGCTAATTTTACGTTTTCCCTAATGTTCGAAACGTGAATCGTTAAACGAGTATTTGTTAAGGACATGAACGTTTAGAAATAGAATTAAAAATCTAACGTAAAATAAAATCAGTGCTATAGTAATAAGTTAAGATTACATCAAAAAAGTATGATGAACATTTACTGAATGGAAATTTAATTACTAATTAAATTCCAAAAAAATTATAGCAACAAATATATTAAAGGACAAGACAAGATTATTAACAGTATTTAAAACGGGATATCTACCATGTTTTTTATTTTTATTTGGTGGAGCTCGATATTTCGACATTATCTACGAATGTCTTGTTCACGAGACTCAATAAAAATAACCATGTTAATTTAAAATCTTATAAAGACAAGATTAGACACAATTTTGTAAAGTTTTTCGCTTTCTTTTATGTTCTAGTATTATAATTATCTCAGGTTCGTTGTATAGTCGATAAAAATGATGCCAAATTATATCAATGTATGAACGTGACAGTTACTCTGTTACAAATCTTTTTGCAGTAGTTACTATCACTGTGGAATAATAATAGTTACTTAGTTGACTTAAATATTATATCTTTTACCTGTAATTATATTCGATCACTTTTCAAACCGGAACACAGAAATTCGACGTATTGATGTTTGGCAGTAGAATTACTGATGAGTGGGTGCCACCCACTCCGACGGGCGTACATAAAGCAATAACACCGGTTAACAGTTCATAATAACTCAATAGTTTTCCTCGAACATAGATAATGTAGAAAAATTACCCAGAAACTACTAGTCTGTTGGTTTTTAAATTACTTGAAAAAGCAATCAGTGAACTGCAATTTTTTCCCGAATCGCCTTTGCTTCCAATGTTTGCCGTTCGCAATCTCATTGGAGTTGTTTAATGTTGCGTAGTCGCTGAATTCGATGAGAACTTTCAATGAAAACAACTTTAACGAAGTGAGTGTTTGGGATTGCAGTTTCCAAGATAGAGAATTCGTATAGTTTTATTACTAACACTTTGGTCTTTGTACGGATTTTCATTTTCTCTAACAATGAAAGAAATATTTCACAAATTTTATGAATTAACAATTGTTTGAATTTAGGTAAATATACTCGTCATAACAGAGTAATTTCAGTTATTTATTACGCAAAATACCGTCAATTCATTTAATGGGGGCTGAAATAAAACAAAAAAAAAATCGAAGATTCGAATTTATTCGTTAGTTTCTTTAAATATTAGATATCAATCACTTTCATTATATTTTAGTGGTACAAAGTTCAAAGTATGTGATGAAAAAACTCAACAACAAAACAAGACAGTATAATAGAATATATACCTATATTACTACAACACGGCTTTTTTATTCTACGAATATTATATATACATATATATTAGACAACGTACATAAAAAACTCGAAAATATCTAAATATTGATCAGGTACTTTCCATGAATGCAGATAATTTTGGAGTATATTTTACCACGCTGCCTCACAGCGAGCTCTTTAATCGACAGATTTCCTAACAATGAACTCTAGCGCCGAGTACGAAATAAGTCAACGAGGCAAACACTTATATCAACAATCAAAGGTTAATATATATATATAAAAACAATAATAATTAATAACAGCAATAAGTGTTTATAACAGGTCTATCCTAATTGAAGATTGAGATTGCTAGCCTGGGCAAGTACTAAATAATTGTTACCTGTGTTTATAATATATCTTTAGTTCAGAAAAACGTTGTGGGTAAAGATAAATATACCACATGAGTCTCTTGTGTATTAACCAACCTGCATTGGAGCAGCGGCAGCGTAGCAAAATAATCTCCAAGCCTCCTCAAAAAGCCTCCGATCCGCAGAGCGACATTTACCCTGTTATTTTATGTGCCTATAAAATTCGTTTCGGTATTTTAATATAGATCTGCTATATTAGATCCATGCATGTTTTCATCTTTAAAATGACCTTGAAATTAGGAGTGTTCTTTATATTATTGAAGATAGGTTCGCTACCTCATATTTTACTTGTATATGTCTCGTGAAAAATACTGTTTTCCCTTGTCTGTGGTATTCATAATATACCGCTGCTTTCAAGCACAAAGGCTGAAGCTTTCTAGGAATTTTCACGTTTGAAACAAAGGCATGTTCGTACTTGCTCCTTTTAGTTACTGTTTAAAAATATTATATTTATATAATTATGAATTGATTAAACTATACATAATGTATACATATACTTACTCGTATCATTGCATTTTCATTAACACTTTTATTTTAGTAAAAAAAAACTTCAGGATTATCTGATTTTTAAAAAGTATAAAACATGATTTTTTTTCTGATAGTACAAAAATGCTAATGTAAAAATAGATATATTTTTATAATATAATTATACGCGATAGAAATAATATTTTTTAGTAAATAAAATTTTGTTGTTCATTTAAATATAGTTGATTAAAAGTGTATATGAAGGTAATAAAAAACAAATAATTATAGAAACAGTTTTTTACAAAATGAATTAAACAAAAGTTGATAATGCAGACAGTCTACAAAAATAAAACGCAACCACAACAAACAAAATAATTTCATTCAAATATTTAATATATTAAAATGCCTCTGTAGCGTTGGCTAAAATTTTGTACAAATAACCGAGGGCAACACTCCGGTACTGCACAAACACAACTGAACAAACTTTAGCATTTTATATTATATATTAAAACACTGTAAAGTGTGAAGCATAAAAAGTTTTAGTTTAATTGTATATTAGTGTGTTAAAAATGTAGCAGAGTAAATTATTCTCAATGGAGATAAGTAAAGTGCGCGGGAGAAATTATTATGCCAATGAGTGCGTAGAAATACAAGTTTATTTTCTTTTCAATGTCATCATTTGTTATGAACATCAGACTGACGACTTCTTCATCGACGACAGATGATTTCCATTTTTTTTTTTTATGTAGGTACTATTTTTTTGTTTTTTCTACAACATCACATAAATTACTCTGATCCCAATGTAAGTAGCTAAACCACTTTTGTTATGGAAATCAGAAGTAACGACGGTACCACTAACACCCAGACCCAAGACAACGTAGCAAACTAATGAACTTTCTCTACATCGACTCGGCCGGGAATCGAACCCAGGACCTCGGAGTGGCGTACCCATGAAAACCGGTGTACACACTACTCGACCACGGAGGTCGTCAGATTTCCATTGTCCGTTTGGACAGTAATCCGACACGATTGGAAAAGTTTTGTTATATTTAAAAAATGGAGATCTTTAACATACTTGCCTTCTTAAACGATCGGCTTAAAGTCATCAATAAAATATTTCATATTTGGTCAATCATAACTCATTGACTAGTAGATTAGAGTACTAAGAAAACTTATTTCGCGTTTAAAATTATCCCAAATATTGATTTTATTTATCCATAGTATATGTTGCCTTATGTTTGATTTGAAATATGCACAAAATCGTCATCATTGTGCGATACAATTTATGATATTTTTACTTTATTAGTACATAAACACTCTTAGGTTCGATGATTTAACAGCTCGTGTGTTTTCATTTCGTAGTCTATGAGTTTTCAAAGGGATCCAGTGTTATTTATATAAGCTCCTATGTCTTAAACTGCGTAAGTCACAGATCCGCTTATTGCTTATTCAAGAGCTACCGCAGAGTTATCTAAACGTACGCTTTCTGTAATAAACCGTTCAACCACGAAACATCTTGAGAGATACCTTTGAGACCTTTGTCACTTTGTTTACATTGCTCTCTCGATGTTTTCTCTGTTCTTATTACAAAAAATATTATGTGTATTATTTTTAGGTAGCGAAATAAATCTTCTTGAAATATCACTATCCAATTCTAATAAGTTATTTTTGTTATGTCGACCTTTCACATTCTCTTAGAATTTATGTTTGAAATCGATTTACATGTGTATGAATAATATTGATGCGAATTATTAAAAACATTTAAACAAAAGAATAAAACTGGGCTTACTACTCTACTTAAAGGCTTTTTGTTTTCATTCAATATTGAAGTAAATGGTATCATTGAAAATTTATTTATAGATAAGCCTCGACTTAACTTTTAAAAACATCCTTTACGGACATAAGATACTTCGAAGTCGCTTGAAGAAGACACGAGAGTTCGCAATCAAAAATATTTTGATTGTCGTTTTCTTGAAACAATTGAAAGAATTTTGCTTACAAAGGCACACACTTGAGCACTACTACGTCAGACATAATCATATACCTACCTACCACTTAGGTACGTAGGTATATGATATACTTGGAATAAATTACAATTTATCTCCTAAACTCATATTCTTGACGTTATAGCGTTAATAAATAATTTATTAATTTCTATATTTACCGAATGGTTATATGAATATTCATATCATAAGCAATAAAAATTATATTTAATACTAGGCAATTAATTGATAAAAGTCATATTATCGGTCGTTCAACGACTGACCTTAAATACATTAGCTAGAACTGATTATGAGAGCAATGATGTATTTTCAATTATGAATATCGAGGTCAAAACAGTGGAAATAGATTACAAATGAACACAAAATTGATTTAAAATAGAATTACATTTCATATTGACTATAATTATTATCAAACAGAAACGAAAAAGAGAGCCGAGATGGCCCAATGGTCAGAACGCGTGCATCATAACTGATGATTGCGGGTTCAAACCCAGGCAAGCACCATTGAATTTTCATGTGCTTAATTTGTGTTTATAATTCATCTCGTGTTCGGCGGTAAAGGAAAACATCGTGAGGAAACCTGCATGTGTCTAATTTCAACGAAATTCTGTCACATGTGTATCCACCAACCCGCATTGGAGCAATGTGGTGGAATATGCTCCAAAACCTTATCCTCGGCGGGAGAAGAGGCCTTAGCCCAACAGTAGGAAATTTACAGGCTGTTAATGTAAGAAATGAAAATAAGTTTTGCTTCATTCTATTTTAGTTTTCTTGGTGTTAGGGCTCTGTGTAATAAGCTATTCATTCCACGCCAGTCATGTGCCCATTTGCCAGCTTGCCTTCCAAGTTTCAATAAAAATCATAATAATACAGAGTTTAATATATTGTTTCATAAAAATCATGTTTTTATCAATATTTTAATATAATGCGTTTAGAAAAGTAATATTGAACTAAAGTCATAAATACAAGTGATGCACGACGATCACTTGGAAGGTCAAGCAGCGAGGGTATTGGGTAACGCGGTCAACGAACGAACGATTCGTTGATACATATTTTATTATTCGTTGTAACTATGTATCGGTTTTTGATATACGATATTATTAACAGATGCTTTAAAAATCTCAAAATGCTTCATAGGAGAGTTGAGAATAATTCAAACATCAAATTTGAATGTAACGCATGTAAGGTCTCATAACGAAATACCATTTTCTGACGTAATTAATTTTCACCACTGTAAACAGTTCTGAGTTTAATATATTTTCATTTTTGAATTCTATGATAATATATTTCTGATGACTTTCTAATATCCTTATTTTCCTTTCTAATTATCTATATGAAACGAAGTAATGAAAGATTTTAATGTGCAATTCTTGAATTTTGAGCTGTTTGGTTCTATACAACAAATAATATTACCATATAGTTTTAAACACTATATAAATTGTTGTGTAACAATTCGGTATTATTTTTTACAATTTCGTACTATTGATTCAAGAAAATTAAAATATTTCAATCTAATATTATTTGAACTAGTTAAATTTTAACAATTTAGTTACAAGTTCTTATAATGTAGAGAAAGTTAAGAAACGTAAAACTGTATTTGAAAGCACTCCTAGAATTTCAGAGTTGGATTTGACTTTCCAAACTCAAAAAATAAAAATATATATTTTTTTCTGATTGTTATAAGTAGTTGGACCGGTAAATGGGTAAATGGTCACCACCAGCATTTTTTACATCTTCAATCCCAGCGTTGGGAATTAAGAAGTGATGAGGGGGGGATGTCTGTAATTACACTGGCTCACTCGACTTTCAAACCGGAATACAAGAACGCTGCGTAGGTTGTACTGTTTAGCGATAAAATGAGTGATGAGTTGATACTTACTCAGACGGTCTTCCACAAAGGCCTAAGAAAGTAAAAAAAAAATCAAAGTACTAAAACACTAAGTCATCAACGATCAATATTTTTCTTCTAAATAAAGGCAAATAATTCTAATAACTTTAACTGGTGTAAACTGGTTAAAGTAGTCATATGGTTTTCCTTGAACATTTTAATGTCGTATATTGTGTAACCGTTCAGGTGCAAATTATATGTCAGGCGGGTCTATTTCTAGACTCATTAGCACGATCTTCATTTAGCACAGTGTACCTACATAATAAAAACTCTCAACCAAGTGAATAGACTATAATAAATAACATTCTTATGAATGAAAACTTGAATGTGTATTGAGACGTGTATGCTATTATATATTTTAATATTACTACCCACAATACGTCATTAATTATAAATAAAATAATCTATACATATAATAAAATTGGAGTGTCTGTTTGTAATATTAAATTAACCACTTTTTACTAAATGCATATGTATGCATATATTCAGTCTTTTTGTTCCGGCTAATCTCTGGAACGGCTGGACCGATTTTGACGGGACTTTCACTGGCAGATAGCTGATGTCATAAGGAGTAACTAAGGCTAGAACAATATGTATTCTGTTTAATTCAAATGCGCACGAAGTCGCGGGCACATCTAGTTATAAATATAATTAACTAAGATACGCGAAATGCTGTATAAAGAGATCTTATCGCTTAATCACGATTTCTTCAAGATATTTTCGATTAGAAAGTTTATATATAATAACATTCATATAAACTCTGTTTTATTTGTTCATGTATATAGAAGTATTATCATATTTTATTTTCTGTTTTAATAAAATGATTATTTTTAGTTTTTTACGTTTGTCGCCATTGTGAATATTTGATTATTCCAAAGATTGACTGGCATAGAAAGACTAAATAGAGTTCAATGTATATTAATATAATTCGAGGAAAATCAAGTTGAATAAATAAGTTAAATAAATCTTTAAGTTAGGATACCCATGATCGTTTAGCAAAGTATTCATATTTATGATAAAATCTCTCAGACACTTATACTTTGCTTTACCAATTAATAATAAGTCTGATTCACGTTTATAACAAAGCAAAACTTACGACACGCGAGAATTTAATTATGATTAGCATTTTAATTTAAGCTCAACCTACGCGTAAAATCGATTCGTTTAACCCATATAGTTTTCATTCGTTTTCCCCACATTTCTCCTTTACAAATAGTTGGTTCTAACTTGTCACTTAAAACGGTGCTAAATTTTCAAACTTTTGGGTTTTGTGAGTTATTCCGAAGTGAGTTTAGGACCGCTGTTAGTACGATAAGAAAATCAACGACAAATTATCGTCAATTTCGTGTTTAGTTAGGACGTTTTTGATCGATGCATAATTATGGTAGATTTGTGCCTAATTTTTGTCGATATTCCTTTTTTTAATTAATTGTTATTAATCTAGCCGAAGAACCGATTAAGTCGAAACATTTTTTCATTAAATCACAAAAAATACTGTTATAATAAGTATATATTAAACATAATTTATTTTTATATTCCTATTTAATATTAGCATAATCTTTATCTTCAACTACGAGTGGGGACGATAATAGTCCAAGAGTCAGATCGAACCTAACACTTTTACATCGCTATGTGGAACTTAAACCGTTGCGCTATTGAGACATTATTATTTTCTCTAGCGAATTAATTTCTAGAAAACCAACACTCAGTACAGGATCACGGAGAAATCAGTGAAACTTTTTAAACAAGCTTTTATTAATGTGGACAAAGTATTGTGATCATTAGCTCCATTACGAAGCGCATAATTGTACGACAATTAATTTACTTCCAACTTTGAGAGAATTTACTTAGCCGCTAATTGACTTTCATTTTCGCTAACTTTATAAAACTTAACAAAAACAACAACTTGAGTACGTCCGTAACTTTAAAATAAAATCAAATATATAATACAATCTATACTAATATTATGAAACACGAAAGAGAATCTTGAACAGCAAGGGAGCAGATAGCCGGAAGACCAACTTATAAAACGTGAGCGAAGACGCGTGTGACGATTAGTATAAATATAATTGACTATTCACAATGGAAGAAATAGTGACAAAAGAATGTCTGTTCTCTTTAATAGGAAAATCCTTTAAGCAGCAATGGGATCTACACGACATGTTACATACTTTACGTTATATATAAAACGCCTTTCGTAATGCCAGTTCAAACGTCAAACTAATAAAATACTGTTGTAGAATTCACGAGTTCCAACCAGTCACGGGAAGGAAATATTCTCAAGCATTTGCCTCATGCGCATCTTTTATTCACTGAATATTTTATAGAATATTGGACATATCTCTGTCTTTCAAAAAAGATTCTTACAATTCCTTTGTTTATAGAATATGCTTTTAGATTTTATGTGACTTTGTACAGAATAAGCAATGGGCAGATTGATAACGTGTATTATTTATACATTCTAGTGAGGGTAGCTCTCTGGTCTGGACCACTTACCGAATATTTGCTGTGCAGTTAAACTTTCTTTTGTCCCTCCGTTAAAGGTGAATGACCCGGTGTAATTATAGAACTGCAAGGGATGTGACGACTGAGTTCTGGGTTTGACAGAATGTTGAACTGTTTGCTAAATGCTATAAATTTGCCAATTCCCATTGAAACAGGTAGGAATAACTGCCAAACTTACTCGTTTTCTCATCGACCCAAGAGAAGATAATCCCCAATTTTTTTAATTCTCCACATTCTAATTCCTGTCTTCCATAATAATCTTCTTTTTAGTCAGCTATGTATATTTAAATTTATTCAATTACTTTTATATTTATTTATTTATAACCAACCATTTTATTAATTTACCACGTTAATTTACTAACTTTCACTAAATTAACTGCTGTACCCGCGGCATTGTTGGCGCAAAACAATATGGTATTAGTCGTAACAAAAAAGGATACAAAAATCTGCTTAAAATAACACTGTTATGCCGGAAATTGAAATAGACGCTCTAATTAGATAGCTTTTCAGTACCAGCGAGTCATTAGACGTTCAATCTTGATGAATAACAATTAGCATTTGATTGATAAGAAAAGTGTAAACACAAATTAATTAAAAATAAAATATGAACTACTTGTAACTTTTCCTGAACTTCTCATAAACTAGGATAAAAATTATAATACAAAATTGACAGTGAAAGCATGGCTCCTAAGTCAATTATTACAACAAATGCAAAATTATCGCTTTGATTCGACCGTTTTCGAAAGATTTCGGTAGACTCAGAGAGCATAACGACACATCATTGTTTTTGCATCTACGTGGAAATACAAGCTGGTTTATTTAACACATTCTAGCACCAAAGCGACATAGACGTGCCTGCGATTGAAACGATTCCGTCCTACTCGAGCGCATAACGCACAACTTTGCACATTGAAATTAGCTATTGAATATGCTCGTAAGCTTTGGTATCGCATACACCGAGCATATCGATCAGAATACGTCCAGTTTTACTTTTACATACAGCTATTCTATATCTATGTACATATATCCAGCGATTTTAGAATTTAGGTACGTGAAGCATGAACGGAATTTAATAGAATAACTCAAAGGATGTTCCGGAGTTTTAATTAATATTTCCATCATATATGTATTTATATAACAAGAACATAACATCATCTCAAGTCTTCCAAAAATCTTTTAGCTATAACATTATATTATAATGAAATTTCTCTTTCAAGTTCGTATTAAATTCTTCGGAAAACCCTGTAACAAGGCATGTTTACGTTCTTATTTAATCTTGTGTTCGACAAGAAAATGTTCTTTTAATCACATGCTTACCGTATTCGAAGGTAAGCATAAAGGTCATGGGGTGAAATATTAAGGGGTATAAATAATAATAAGTGTTAGAAGTTATATTATATTGATAAACAATAAAATTCACCAGTTAGTGATGTTAGTAAGTTGCGTAATATATAAAATTATATACTGGCAACCAAAGACATTGGATGTTATTAAATTAATCAAAAAAAGCCCTAATTTATAACAATACCTATTTCATTATTTATTTGTACATATTACCATTATGAAACACAATAGGACATTTCAAATGCCATCTAACAGAAGTTACTAATGATAAACTAAATATACCAAGGTATGTTCTGGACAGTTCTGAGCGTGGGAATTGCTATTTTCGGCAGTACATATTTCAATATATGAAATTTCTTTAGCAGGCATTTAGTTAAACGTATCAGATCTATTTTATTCATTAGATTAAACTGACATTAGAGAAAAAAAGACACAATTATTTAACTAATCACTGCTGTAAGCTGTTCCTATTTATGCATCATCTGGTAAAAAATAAAAAAGTACGAAAAGCCAACATTATACTGGCTAGATTCGAAGTAAAATTCTTAAGGAATCAAATTAGACGACTGAAACCGTAGCCAGACAAACGGAACGTTGAACATCATCGTAGCGGAAATCGAATCGACGTGTTTGCTGATAATTTAAAACAGACTTGCGACGCAAATTGAAATGGAAAGTAAACTTCGTTTGCGTTCTTACTTCTCGTCGAAGAAAAACTCAGTATCCTTAGAAATATGGACGTCGTTTCATTTGTTTAAACATCTGATTTCAATCGTGAAATCATAACATAATCGTATTGGAATAAGTAAATTTATAAATATAAAGGTAGTACAAAGTTTTTGAAGTAAAAAATCTGACAATTTCGAAAAGTTTAGAAGGATGGTTTAATTTTTAATTTCAATCAATGGTTCTTTGAAGCGTATGGATAACTGATAAGTAAAAAAACCTTTTACAACCTTTAAAATTTATGGGCTTAAAAATTGCAAATACATCAAACGTGTTAAAAAAACGAATGAATTGTATTAAAATACGTAAATCAATCAATTCCAGGTATTTTGATAAAGGAGTTGTGTAATAATTCTTCAAATCAGAATAAAGTTGGCTCGTTGGAGGCTAGCGCAGGTGTGCCGGATTGCTAACAAATCTGCAATTAGTCTCACTGCGTCCCAGTATCCATCTCAACTGTAGCTCTACTTTAAGAGCTCAGGTTTAGATTGTTAGTTCTACTTGAATATGACATATTGTCTTTATTAATAGATCTTTGAAAATGTACAGTGTTTTAAAAAATAATCTTATATATCCGTCATATTATTTATATTATATTAAGACATTATTAAATCAAAAATCTAAAAAGTTGTCTGAGAATTTGTTTTTAATAAAGTTGTGTTGATATGCAAATGACACAGTATTGAAAATTATTAAAAATAAAACTTGATACACAAATATTATAACTTATAAATCCAAAAAAATATATAAAGTTAGCCCTTCTTACCTGTTTGTAGTATTTAGCGAAGGGCGAGAACAAAGGGGGATCGTTATGTCCGTAACATGCCTTTAATCCTTAGTTATTTTCTAGTTACGCGGTTTCAGTTTTCCTTCAAGGGTCGACGAAGGGTCGGATTGTAATGTAGCGAAAATATTGTATAATTTTCCAGAACCAAACTCAATTCTATTTGGAATTCGTAAGTGAAATATTTACCTTTATTAAAGTTGTATATGTGAACATATGATGTTATTTCAAATAAGATATTCATATAAATCTAAGACGGTGTTCATTAAAATATATGTTTCAAAATGGATGTTAATGGAGTCCTCGTATTTTGCTTGCATCCGGCTCGAAGGACCAACTTTACGTAGTTCAAGAGCGTTTTGCTGCAACGGAAATTACAAAGGATGATAATTCTACTTTAATACAGTCACGTAAAGTTATGGGAAGACTGTATATTAAATAATACTAGTGTTACAACGGTTCTGTTAAATATTTTGAATTTAATGTACATTAAAATTGACTGTAGTTTGGAACTTATTGAGTTACAAGTTGCATTATTTATTAATACTGACCAAATAGATTGGTTGGTTGTCATTGACCACAAGGCTGGCTAAGATAGACTAATTAAGAATGATTAATCAGTCTCGTAGTATTAGTTAACAGTCTGTAAGCAGTTCATTTCAGATAAACCAAACGGGTACTGATTAAGATGTATTTTTGTAACATGATACGGTTCCTTATTCTCGTCACGATTCTTTTTAAATGCTTTCGCATTAATTGAAATTTCGACATAATAATGTCCATTATTTTTTTTTTCTATATGACAAGTTACAAAAATAGAATGAATAAATATTAATATTTTACGCTTAACCACCATCTTTTGCGTTGAACCCACAATTACGTTGTTTATTCCAATCAGTTTCACGTTGAATCTGTCAAACAACAACAGTTTCCTTATAATATAAAGTTCAGTATCAGCTTTTTTCACCATATAGTTTTATAAAACAGGATAACAGATTGAATTTATAACACATTTCACTGATCGCAGTGGATTATCACGAATTGAGTAAAATATTTAATCGATTATGAAAAGGTAAAAATTAATTAAGAGCTTTTGTATTTTAAGCGGTTAAAAAAAACATCATACGCTTGCCTAAATTAATTAAATTTTGTCAACCCGCAATAATTATCCAAACCTTTACTGACCATGTTATTTCAGCAAAATTGAACACCACATTGAGAGTTTTACCTGAAACAAAATTAAACATTTTTATTATTATCTACCCTCATAAAATATTGTTTTATGAGACAAGTTATATTTATAAGGAAAATAATTGTAAGTAATTAATATAAAATTATAATCTGTGCTGTCACGAATTTATATCGAGAGAAGCGAGGTTTTTCTTCTGGTAACAATTATGTAAGTAGCGAGTTGTATATACTTGAGTATATAAACCAGATGCGTAGGTCCAATAACAGAGTCATTTGGTCCTCATCTACCTTTAACAAATATTAAACCTACAAAAATAATTCTGGCGTTTTTTAATAAAACTTTGCAAATCAATAAGTATATTATGCCCAAAAAAAAGTTATTTAATTTCAAAGGTAACGCGATAACAACGCTAGCAAAGCCGCAGGCGAGAGAAAGTATGAAACGAATACAAAACCATCAAAAGTCCAGGTTTTTTGCCCAAACTGGTCGTACGCACCAACGACTCGACAAAGGTTCAATTTTTTAGTGGTTATTTTGTAACAGGATTCGACGCTGAATAGGACCGCAGATGCAATTTTAAAATTCTCGTTATCGAGTTACTCTCCTGACTTTGGAGCCGAAATCTATTAATATATAACTCGCATTTTCAACTTCAGCCAAATTGTTCAACGTTAAAATGAATTTACTTTAATGTTAACAGTTTAGGGATCTTTAATATGAAAGACTAATACATTTGTTTTGTTAGCAGTTACTGATCTACGCAAAATAGTATGTTTTTTATTAAGAGATTATACTTAAGACCCAAAAAACTTGTTTAGACAAATGACATAGAAACGTGAACGTTTTAACTGGTGTATGGAATGTCTATAGCTTTCTGGGGCACAGCTTTATCCTAAGATTACTCTCATTTCTAAACAAAAACGAGGAATGAGAACATATACTCTAAGCATGGGACTCCGAGTTATCTTTATTGAGACGACAAAATACGTACTATGCGTAAAATTAAACAATTGTAAAAAATCGAAAAATAAATAGTTTATTTACATGACCAAAAAACTAACTCACTTCTATGGCAAGTTTTATTAAAAATATGTGTTAAGTGAATCTAGCTATTTCGATTATAAAGTACAAATCAAACGTCCGATGCTCCGTGTATCTTCAACGATTTAATAGGAAAGAATTTCTCACGATGTTTTCCTTCATCGCCGTGCACGAGATGAATTTTAAAAATAAATGAAGCATGTAAAAATTCAGTTGCCACGGTTTGAATTTAGAACCATCGACTAAGATTCACCGCACCCCTGAACAATCACGGATCTGTTAGAGGATAAATAAAAAAAAAATGACAAATAAAAACTTAAAATAATAATTGAAATTGTTTACATAAATTAGCAGTTTATGTAAGACACGTCAATAAAATATCACGTCAATATTTGTAAAAACCGTATAATTTGTTTCCATAGTATTTAATGAATGGCAATTCTGTTAATTTATAGCCTATAAAAGACACACTTAGGCTATTTTAAGAGTCATCAAACGCTAAATAACGTTGTTAACGAATAAAAGCAGAAGAACTAGGAGGAACTAACCGTAAAAACGTTAGATAAAATACGATTACTGCGCCGATTGAGAAGTTTTAATTGTATCCTGTACCGTTTCGTTTTAAAATATTTCAGTTAAAATCGTAAAACGAAGTTGGAGGTTTAACAAAGGACTATATAAAACGCAAAATTTGATGAAAACTTAAAAAGTAAAAATGCAAATCCAGTTTTTAGAAATCATAAAACTATAACTAAATTGGTGAAATAAAAAACCAACATGAAGATATTGAAACAATTGAGTTAGCTCTACTGGTAAGAAACACTCTAAACTGTAGGCCAGACAAGATCGAGAAATATCACGCCTCCCTATCATACCATAATTTTTTTATGTTATGATAGGTAGGCGGTCGTGCAAATGGGCCACCTGACGGTATGTGGTCAACACCGCCTACAAACAATGGCGCTATCAGTAATATTAACCATTCTAACTAAACTAATGGGACGTTATGTCGCTTATGCCTGTAGTTACACTGGCTTACTCATCCTTCGAACCGGAACACAACAATACTGAGTACTGCTGTTTGGCGGTAGAGTATCTGATGAGTGGGTGGTACCTACCCGGTCCGGCTTGCACAAAGGCCTCAAGTGTCATATGCGATATTGACTATAACAAATATAACATTTAAAGTAGGTATAAACACATCCATTAGCGTATCACCGCGAAATGCTAGTCCTGCTTCCTGAGTGACAGTGACAGACCGGACAGATTCAAACATTTTGAGTATTTGTTACGTGCGCGGCGGAATTCGCGTGCGTTATTCACTAACTCATTCGCAACTAGCGTCCCATCGCCATTCAGAAAAAACACGACCCAACACTTGAGTTATAATAAACTTAAAAATCTTTCTGATTCATGTCTTACGCGACAATGTCGAAGTGTACACAATACTCTTATCACCTAAAATTTTAATACGGTTGACTGTAGAAGTCATTTCGTAATAACCTTTTTAACGCAATTCATATTTTTCGCTACAAGCATATTGTAATATAAATTTGATAAAATATTGTACAAAGACCCTTTCCTGAAGGTATCAACTTTATAAAATCATTTGGCCAACCATATTGTGAGACTCATAGAATGAGGCTCATTTATATCAGATTGGATTTTTTACCGAAAATTTCATCAGTCGTAATTAGTTTGAAACTACCTTTACAGGCTTTTAAAATATCGTTACTTTGTCACAATATGTATATTAGCCTGCAATAAGTCGAGTCAATAAAATAAGGAAATTCAAATAGAGAAACACGTTAGTTTGTACGTTCCGTCTTTTCTTATTTAAAAATATATTATTGAGGCTGTAGTTGGTACGAATCTGCAATTCGGTTCCAAGCTTATCTGTCTAGATTAAGAGTGATTTATTCCAGTTAGCTTCGCCATTTATTTGGACACATACTGCTAACTTATTTTATAGAAAGGTCTATTGGAATACCAATGAGTACCAGAATCAAGAGAAGAATGCATTGGAAAGTTTATAGGAAACCCAGTTCATTTTATTTATTTTATAAGTTCTATTTAAATTGTTGAATTTAAGAGGATAGATTGTATTGAATTTCACTCCTTCTCAAAAATGTAAACTTATCTTCTAATAGTGATTTGTGAGACTAAAAATTTTAATTCACTAGCTAATGTTGTGTATTTAGGATTCATGCATTTGGAACGTTTTTCTTACGCTGCAATGTACTTGTGGCGTATGACGTACTTCCGTTCTCGTATAGGACGTTTGAATCGTGTCTGTGCTGTCTTTTAAAATCAGCCAAAAATACTATCACCTTTGGCTCGTGTTCTTAAAGTGTGTAAAAACAAAGAAAGCGCTCCCGCGAAGAATAGTGTCTTAATGACTAAAGCCAGAATTTCGAGGTAACTTTTCTCCATCTTTATTCATCTAAATACAGTCCACTGTCCTATCACGAGTGCTCAGGTGAAGGTTTAAAGAAAATTGCGAATCATTTCCTACATGACATGCATATATTTAAAATGACACACGCTAATGTAATGTGTACTTTATACATTCTTGTAACTACATATAAAAACCATATAATATATAATAAAGCGATCACATAAGGACATAAACCATGAATACAAAATTTTCCTATTTCTAGAACTCAAGTATTAGTAAATCCAATAAAGTTTATAAAGCAAGGTACATGATGAAAGTACTACAGTCTACTCTGTACCTTCAGCAAGTTAAGTAAAAAATGCTATTCCATAAACAGTTCCCACTGAAACATCAACAACTTACATATTGACTAAAACTTCTCGTGAGAGCGAAATAATTTTGTGTATGAAGGTATTTCATTAGTCTGCGTTGAAATTGAGCATAGTTAACGATGTGAGAGTCACTTTAATGTGTCGAGTTGTACTGCAGCGCGGAGATTAAATGCCGCTGAAATAGTTGAATAACCCGAACATAAACGTATAAAAAGGTTCAAAGTGAACGATTATCTCTGAAAATGTTAATTATTTATTTAAAAGGTTGCAATTCGTCCAATTTTTAGAGTAAAAAAATGTTATAAAGTTTATTAAAGTAATTAATACTAATAAAACTTTATTTTAAGCTTAATTTTTACAAAAAAAATGCAGCCCCGACTTCTCATATATTACGAATCGTGAGTCAGATTTCTCCTCAAACAATCACAATTTTAAAATACAATTAACATCTAAAATTTACAATGTATACATTACATATGTAAATATGTGTGTGTGATTATTTATTATGCTTCAAATTCAGCCCATGAGTAAAATATATAGATTGATATTGAACCTGCGACTAATATTAATGACAACCACATTCGGACTATTCATTGCAGACCACTGCGCTAACCATTCGCCGAATTCAGAAGCAACGACGACTCACCTATTCAAAAACCATTATCTTTTTCAGTTTCCTACTCTTTTCTTCCTCTCCATAGAATGGGTAAAGTATAGTCTATTATATAGCAGTGTACTTCCTATTTTTTTTTTATTAGATTTTTTTTAAATATATAATCTGAAAAGGAACTGAATTCCAAAACAGAACGAAATCTAGTTTGGAATTCAAGGCTGGTATAAAAATTGTAAAAAAAAATCAATTAAAATTTGACAACTCATTCGATAGATAGATCAAATGCGACCTTATGTTCAGTAATCACTTCCACCCTTAAAACTCTACGAGTATTATTTAAATCAACCCTTAAACGATCAATAATATTATACATATATATTATTGTGTAATACAGAGTATTAACGCTTTCTTTAGCGAAACCGAAGAAATAGTGAATGATAAAATATTTTGGTCATGAACCCTCGACATAAGGTAAATTAACTCTACATAACGTAATATCTTGTTTACCGCAGGCGTTACACGAAGGGATAGGGCGTTATAATATAATTTGTGAAGCCCTAACAAATAATTTATAGGGTACATTATGAAATTATGGTCCCGAATAGTTTCGTTACTCCTAATCTGTGTTTATTATTTTATTTGTAATGTGCTGAAACGCTAGTTGTAAGCGACCTAATTTGAGAGAACGTTTGATTTATAACCTCGTTTTTTGGGTAGTTTATATTAAATGTATTTATTATTGCATTATTATTGCAGTATATTCGAAATATACTAAATACGTTTTGTTTGTTCAGACGAATTCAATAAAAAAATAATAAGATATTGTGTAACAGAAAACGGAAACGTAGTTTTTAAAAAAAAGTGGTTATTTAAATATGTTATCTATATTAATATTATAAATGTGAAAGTAACTCTGTCTGTCTATTATAAAATAACTGCCAAACCTCTGAATAAAATTTGATGAAAATTGATATGACGCAAACTTAAACCCCAAACAGGAGGGACATAGGCTACTTTTTTTATACCTAACACCTGACGACTAACCCCTACAGCAAGCAACGGGCGACAACAAGTCTTTATAAATAAATTTTCACCACATACAATTTCAGTATCCAGTACTTCAGATGAATACTCACAGGTTGGTTAACACTGATGGTCATTGCTCCGCTCCTTAGAGTCATAGCACTGTTATAAACAGAGGACAATAAAAAAATCTAGTACAGCGTAAATAATATATAGACTATTTATATAAAACTTGCAATATATTTGATACATCTTCGTTACTTAAATAAGAGAATTAACTAGCATTCTTTATCGCTTAATTTACAGTACGATTTTACACTATTTAGAAGCAATTTGTAAGCTGAGTCGGAACACCTCGCAACACCTCGCTACCTCTTCATTGTTTAACCGCTCGTTATTCAAATGAATCATGTGCTCAGCTCTGAGTTTTAAGCGATTATCATATTTATGACGCAAATAAAATCCATAGCTTTTAAAAGATATTTAATCCGATTAAAAGCAAATTTCGTTTTTAAAATACTTTGAGTGGATAATGGGGGTTCTGTGCAATGTGTATTTAACACAATAATACTGGTATTAAAATATCTGCTTAATGGGAAGCAACGCAGATTTCTGCATGTTTATTGGAAAAAAAAATGTTTAAGCTTATATTTTTAACTTAAATAAAATTAAAAAATAGGTTCTCAACTATTAAAAAAAAATCAGGTCCCCGTCATATGAACCTGTATATGAAAATGATGATTTTTTTTTTTCAGATGGATAGAAGATCAGTAGGATTCAGAAGGATATCACTATCCATTTATTTAAATTCGGCGAAAAAAGACGAAAAAAAGATTTTATATTATTTATCTTCTAAGAGATTCTTTTAACATTTAGTATAAAAGTCGATTAAGTAATAGAATATTATACGCGCTCGACATGGAACAGCTTTTATTTTCTTTGTAAAAAGGAGTATGTAGGTCACAATCGACTGCCTGGGTTTGTTTACATACCAGCTTTGTTAGTTACCTACAATCCTACGAATGACTAATAAAAGCGTTATAGTATATTTGAAAAAATATAGTCGGATTTTATACTATTTACTGGAACTTGAACCTAAAGCGGGGTGGTAGTACCACTACACCTAAAGTGAGTTACTTGGAAAAGAGGTTCCATAAATTTAAGTTTCAACTCCTTGAAGTTGTAGAACAATAACTATTTTTGTTTATTAGAAAATACATATATTATATAATGTACTAGCTATCGCCGGCGACTTCGGTCGAGTTTTAGTTATTGATCATCAAGCGTTACACTTAAAATACCTATCCTTGGGAGTTTAAGCTTGCTTTACTTTCGTTGTGACAAAGTAACAGGCAGACAAAGTTACTTTCGGATTTATAATATTAGTATAGACTACTAACGAATAATGACTATGTCTAAATATAAAAAGTTTTTTCACAATCTAAGTTGCGATGCCGTACCCGTTGTCCTGTAATTAAAGTCCCAACAATTTAGGGTTATGCCGGTTTATTGGATGATGTCATGACATTCCAGGGAACAATGGACTCGTTTCGGATCCCACCATTCATCTTCATTAGGCGAACGACAAAATCCGCTTTTGTATTTTTTCAGTTTAACTAATGTTTAAAAATAATTTTATATTCCAAGTAGTACTGCAGAGTTCATTGATCTTTTATAAGTATATTATATTTTAAATAACAGCATCAAATGTCTAGTAGATAGCCTTACAAGGCTGCATATCCCGAGGTTTTGGGTTCAAAGAAGTCGAAGAAGAAATAAATCGGAAGCAAGCAAAGTCTATACTGCCGTATCTCATGTCGTTGTTCCTGAGACCGAACTCTTTACGATTGTGTGGAGTTCCTTCCCTTTGGATTGTGAGGGTGAGGATTGAGAAAGCATTGTTTGAGCAGTCGGATTATAACTCACTGCATAGTTGGTCAATCTCCATTGAAACTGAAATCTATTATTAACTATAGATTAATAAAGTACAAATATATCTAGTGTTCGAGTATATAACGTCTGTCTGTCAGGATTCATCATTACGTATACAATAGGTAATTTTATGACGAAGGTTAAATACATCACTACTACTACTTAAATACATGTGTATTGGTGTATATAAATTTATATTTCTATTTAATTTATCTTGTACTGTTGATTTACCTAATAAAGATAAATAAAAATATATGCAAGGCAGGCGACGTTCTAAAGGATGCATTTCTTACTTATTGACCTATTCATATATGACCTACATATTATTATTTATTTACTCAATTCTAAGGCTTAATTGATTATTTTTATTAAGCATTAGTTCTGTTATGAACTAACATCAAATGTGGGTAATTTTCCAGGCCCCAGTTATTATTCTAAGGAATTGGAATAATAAGTAAGCCAACGGGACGAGTTAGAATAACTTACGTAACCAAAAGTTTGGTGGCAAGTTTGTCTGAAGTTAGTAGACATCCTACATAGCCTATTCTAGTGGTAAAGATAACATCTTATATTTACATATTTTGTGCTGCACTGCTGGACGAAAGCCTAAACGAAAGAATCCTCTCACATTAATCCCACACCAGCCACCTTTTTTAAAACATCGGTCCACCTCGGCACAGTGCAAACGTAGGACACACTACGTTTGCCTAAGCGTGGTCTTGCATGATTTGCTAAATGCTTTGCTATATTATACATACAAACAGCTCTTGATTAATTTATCTTTATAAATGTATAACATAGTTATGTTACACTGAAATACTTACACAATTTAATTTTAATTCCAGAATGCCGTTAACAACTTTACCGAGATCAAAATACTACTATAAACTTTTTACGACTCCAATATGGGACTTTGGGAAATTGTATCCACTCATCCTCTCACTATCCCATGAAGCATTTACTTAGATAATGCTCAAAATGTTATAAAAAATGGCCAACTGCCATCCTGCTTTGTATAAACACCAATTGTTATCCGACCGTATAACATTTATATATATCAGATGTGATGGTCACGTGACAATCTTCTACTTCAATGGTCTCTTATCTCTGCGCGTATGAGTTAATAATAACGACTGCGATTAGTAAAGATATAACCAGACGTTGAACTTTATCAAGTTTATATTTAAACTAAATATTAAACATTATAAATTGTTCTATCAATACCAACGAATATATATAGATATTTTACTTTTAGACTTGAGATATATTTATTTATGTAGTATAATATATTCAAGTTTGTCTTACATGCACTTTTGATTTGTCGTTCAATAAGATCTTTAGTAAATGTTAATCGACTTTTATACCGTCTTATAATATTGAAATAATAGTGTATATTATAACTAAAAGAGTGATGAACATGGGCGTGCATGGGGAGGGGATAGGACGACCTAATAAGACATGGATGGAGTGTGTGAGTGATGTGAACGATCAGATGACGAATAATAGAAGAATGGTCTTCCATTCCAAATAGTTTGGGACTAAAAAAAAAAGAGTGAGATAGTTATTTAACATATTTTCAGTTCAAGTATTGGTTTTTAATACAACGTTTTTGAAATCCGTTTTATACAATTGTCTACGTTTTTTAAAATGATTTTATTCACACAATAATTGTACCATTGTTTCAAAGAATGTTTAACTTGTATAATTTCACTTTTACTTGCGTAAACAACTTTTAATTTGAGGGTCGAATATGATAAGAGAGTATGAGTAAAAATTCATTGTGTACACTTAATTAAATGTAAACAGTTAAACAATACGCGTTTTCATTTAAACAATAGAACTCACGGTTTCATCTCACGTTATAAAAAACGAGGTCGGAAAAAAACAAAATAAAACAAAAACTCGATCGACGTTCGTCATTTAGTTACGTAGTTTTAGTTTTTAACGACACAACCGATCAACATGCACATTCACATTCACGATACCTAGTAGTACAGAAAAGAATATGGGTTACCTGTACTGTACGGTCCTCTTACTTTACACGCGAACGAAGCCTCGGGCGGAACTACTAATATTCATATTTCGATCGTGGTAGATATTTAAATGCGATTTGCATTTTAAAATAATTACTTGTTCGACCTTTATTTCGTTGGCATTATTATAATTAATTTATTGTTTTAACAGTTTGATAGCTTCCTTATACGTAGTTTAGACTTTAAGCTGCGTCATAGTACTTGCCTTTTAAGATTGATCCTTGTTCTGGGATCAAAATTTATGTTGGACCAAAGTAACCTTAACAAATACATGGTTACTCTTTGAATAATGAAATTAATACACAGATGTATTAATTTCAATCAAACTTCAGATTTTTATGTATCTGATAAATTTACTTATTTTTAAAGTTTTAATATACACTAATCTCGCAACTTTAGACGTCTCCAGAATTCATTTGTCTGTTTTAGGAGTTAGAATATGACTGTACGTAAATTCAAAGATTTCATTGAATCTTCTTTATATTTATATATCAAAAAAGGTCAACTTTCATCCGACACCTTATTATAACATTAGGTATGAATTATGTCGTTACTTATTTGCAAACTCGAACAAGATTTATATGTAGATTCAAATTTTATGAATGTCAAAAGGACGATGGCATATCAGGATGCCACATAACTTTTAAATAGGTTCGGCATATAATATGAAATTAAAAAAAAATATTGTAGAATCTAATTCAGGTAGTTTTAAATGGTATATCATATAATTTTTACTGAGCGTTTATCACAACGTGCA
Source organism: Vanessa atalanta (assembly GCF_905147765.1). Classification (NCBI taxonomy): domain Eukaryota; kingdom Metazoa; phylum Arthropoda; class Insecta; order Lepidoptera; family Nymphalidae; genus Vanessa; species Vanessa atalanta. Next base: position 12,158,453 of record NC_061877.1, read on the forward strand.
ATACTAAATTTATAATGATTGCTTTGACTATTGCCAATTCATTTTCCAATATTATTAAAATAAATATCTACTGAGTAATGACAACAACGAACAATAGGAAAGTATATTCGTTCAGCTAATACATTACTTTGATTTAATAATTTTGATAACTTTCTGTCTTCACAAGTATATGCAAATGATAATAATAAGCATTAAATCTATACATTTAATAAAATTGGAGTGTCTGTTTGTAATATTAAAATATTCTCTATTTACTAAATGCATATGAATACACGGTACATGTACCAAAATAACATTTTTTATAATTTTTGTCTGTCTGTCTGTTTATTCCGGTTAATCTCTGGAACGACTGGACCGATTTAGAAGGGATTTCCACTGGCAGATAGTTTTTGTAACTAAGGCTACTTTTCTTTTAGAATTATATATAAAATAATAATAAAGTCACGCTGCAATATCGAAATACTGTCCAGAACTGCGCACAGTCCTTGCGCATGTATACTTGTATATATATGTCACGTCAGGTGCCTCCTGCCAACGACTTAACATCACAAAAGCTGCCTAATACAGAATTAATAAGTTATAGTAAAATCTGAGAACTTTTTTTGTTAAATTTAAACACGCACAAATTTGCGGGCACATTTAGTCTGTAATAAAAAGTACTATTTTAATTCATTTCCTTAATGTTAATTAATATAAACCTCATTTATTTAAATAAAATGTTTTTTTCAACTTATTCCATCATTGACTGTCTCAAAGATTCATCCGTTCATAATGTTGTCACTGGTACTCAAATTAAACCTTTTCGTATCTTGTTATTGAAAGGTATTAGTCATTCTAACGATCTTATTGTTAGTGTCGCGTGTACTGCGCTCGCTTAAGTATTAGAAATACCTAAGATAGAAAATGTTTATCACACGTAATGTAAACATACATCAAGGCTTCAAGGAATTTATATGTGTTGTATTTAGAATAATAACAACAAGGTTAACTCTATTGTTATATATTAGATTCAAGATTTATTTAAATAACACAGTTGAAACGAAAGACTGATTTATCCGATTTTCAATAAATTTTCAGCTTTACAAAAACTTGTTTACATAGTATTTAAAAACTTAGTCACTTTCCATCGTCTGTACGCCCGGATCTTTTACACTATGCAACGGCTTTTAATGTTGTTTTCATCAATAAACAGATTTAATCAAGATGCTGTTTTCGATGTGTGTTCGTGTTCGTTAAAGAGTGAGTGAGATAGTGAATCTTATGTTCCTTGTCAGGTATAAGTACATGGGATTGTTGTGCGATTCTCTAACTAAACGCCATTATTATAAAAAAAAATATCCTATATAATTCACTGCTTTTTAAATTAACAGTTTATTGAATCTTAGTAAGTATTATTAAAGATATTTCAGATATTTACTTGGTGGAAGGGTGTAGGTGCTAGCCCATCTGGGTAGGTACCACTCACTCATCAGATATTCTACCGCCAAAGAGCATACCTTGTTTTCCGGTTTGAATGGTGAGTAAGAAAGTGTAACTACAGGCATAATGTATGTACACGATAATGTTGGTGGTACATTGGCTATGTAAGGAATGTTTAATATTTATAACAGCGCCATTGTCTATGGGGGATGGTGAACACTTACCATCGGGTGACATATTTACTCGTCTGCCTACCTTTATCCTATAAAATATATTACATTAGCAGCCTGTAAATTTCCCACTGCTGGGCTAAGGCCTCCTCTCCCTTTGAGGAGAAGGTTTGGGGCATATTCCACCACGCTGCTCCAAAGCGGGTTAGCTCGACTCCAAAAAAAATATATAAGACATTTTTTGAAGCTTGTATACGCCAAAAATGACAAATGAATGTATCAATTCTAATTCTACAATAAAAAAAAAACATGTTTTCGTCATGCTCGAAATTAACAACTCTCTATAATAATATTAACCTTAAACAAATAAGAACCGCTTCTAATAATATTCTGAGAAAATAAATCATTAAAAAAATTGGAGCTCATAAAATAAAATTCCCATAATTATTCACCCTTAGTGGTATTATTTCCTAAAATTGAAATTGAACTAAACGGGATTATTCTTTAACGAATAGAAATGATAATAATTATTATTTACGATTAAGTAAAACATTACTTCTAAAACACTGATTTTTGACATATTATTTCCCTTTAATTATTTTTACCAATAAATATTTTTTTTAATAACAATAATCTTATTATTAAAACAATAGTTTTACCAAAATAACTATAACGTTGACGTACTTTATCATCACGTTTGATTAAAAAAACTATACAAATGTATACTATATTGCATTCTATGGGTATAAGAAATAAGCTTAGTCCAAATAACCTCCCGACTGTGAAATCACGGGTACACCGTTTCTTGAACGGTAACGGTACGGTTGTATAGAACTGTTAAATAAGATTGCTAAAGTATCAGCACACGTTATTTACCTACTTATGATCACGTGCTACTATATCAACGTCATGTATATGATATTTACGTTTTTAATTCTAGCTCTGTATATTTATATGCATTTATAATTCAACAACGCGTAAATATCCCACGGCTTAGAATAGCCCCCTTTCTCCTGAGAAAAGTCTTTGAGTTTTATTCCTTCAAGATACTCCAGTGCGGGTTTATGGTTACATGTGACCGAACAGTAATATAAAAAAGCAGTCAATTGTGTCAGAAAATATAGATGTAGAACATCATATGTGTATGTGTATTTGACACACTTTACTGTGACAAAAGTTCAAAAAGAAATTCGCGATGGAATTATACTAATTTCTTTAGTTATAATTCGATATACTTTTAGTATATTCCCTTACAGTCTATAGATCATACTATGTCAGTAGCGGTATTACCAAGTGCCTCGTATATATATATATATATTATAGCCAATTGAGAGTGCTCCTGTACTCATGCACACCCCCCTGCACTAAACATATCCTGCGCAGTTAGCTAATCATAAGTATTGGCTGTTGTGACCTAAATTTATTCAGTAAGCCTTTATTAAATATATTATTTATTTTATCATACAAAGTAAATATAAAGAAAGAGAGCAATGTTAGATAAAATCAATGATACATGAAGCTCAAAGCCATTGTAGATAAAAAAAAAAAAAACTAGAGCTGTCGTGGGACTCCCGGTTGGAACGAAGTTCGTTTCGCTATACATTATTATACTATTTAAAAATTAATTTGTAATGAAATTACCGACAGTATAATATCTTCCTGTATTATTAGTAGCTTTTGTTTATGCTCAGTCAGCAAAATCTATCGCAAATTTCAAGAATAGTAAAAATAATTATTTATACACATATTCTGATATCTTACACTTGCGGTTTTTAATCTAGTTTTAAATTGTTTGGAGTGAAGTGACACGTACGAAAAAAACTCAGTTCCAATCAGACAAAAAATTATAACAACTACGAATTTTTCTTCGTAAAACATCGAAACGTTCGCTACTTCGCTTACGATCGACACGATATTAAAAAGATCATAAAAAATACGAGTATACTTAAATAAAATTTCTGGATCTAATTTAAAAACCAAAAATAATCATACCCGCTTGATTTACGTCGCAATAAAACAAAGTTTGAATTTAACGCGTTTTTGCAATGCTTACTCGTGGGCAGAACCTGTCGGTTTAATAACGTTCATATTGACCTAATAATCCCAACGATTTTGGCCCTTATAACTATCGTAAAAAGACGCCTTTTGGGTGAGAGCGTTTACTTGAAAACAAGATTTTGTTCGGGCTAAATAAATGTGGTCACAAATGAGTGATCCTCCCACGTGGTGTAATACAATATTCAATCGGTAGCTCTACGACGACTAATATACTGATGACAAATAAATTGGTATATAAGACTTCTAGCCGGTTTAAAAATAAAATTGTGTTAACTAGAGAATTTACATGGTACCTTAAACATATATGTCATAGTTTTGTTTTTTATGTATTTTTGATACTAAAAACTTTCACGAGCTTTGGAACAACCTGAGTTATTATTTATCAATGTGTTTCTATTCACGAGATAAAAATATGTCGTGGGCACATAGTTCAAAATTAAATCAGTAGCACTTTTGTATGGTTATCGTGCCTAATTTTTTTTCTTAAAATAAGACTTTATTTTAAGAAAAAAACTGACGTACTAAATATAAAATTATATTATTCACTTCATTCAAAACGACAACCTGAAGAAATTACTATTAGATAATATTTATGGCTTACAATAAAGTTAATAACATGCTATTTTTTTTTTAATAACGTAAATGCGTAATTCCCGACGTGTGCTATCATCTAATGGCTGTATCCCAATACCCGGATTCAAACACATACGACACTTTTATTCTGAGATAATAAAAGTATTTACTTGGTGGTAGGGCTTTGTGCAAGCCCGTCTGGGTAGGTACCACCCACTCATCAGATATTCTACCGCCAAATAACAGTACACTGTATTGTTGTGTTCCGGTTAGAAGGGCGAGTGAGCCAGTGTAATCACAGGCACAAGGGACTTAACATCTTAGTTCCCAAGGTTGGGGGCGCATAGGTGATGTAAGGAATGGTTAATATTTCTTACAGTGCCTTTGTCTACGGGCGGTGGTGACCACTTACCATCAGGTGGCCCATATGCTCGTCCGCCAACCAAAAAAGTAAATCTCAGTGGTATTCAAAATAAAGTATCTTCATATTTACGCGATTCAATTTAGCGACCATTTCTTAACGCACCATCTAGAGATGGTTGATGGAGATGCGTTAGAACGCATCACCATCCTTGGTCCACGCATTCATGGTACTTGAGAACAAATTGTATTCTCTTGAGCTTGTAGTTACACTGACTCACTCGCAACCGAAACACAAGAATACAAAGTATTGCTGCATGGCTTTACGTGCTCTACGAGGCGAGAGAGATCAGTAAGGTATTTCCACTGAGCAACTGCAAATTACATTGTCAGCAGCCGTACAACCCGTAAAAATACTAGATCAAAGACGTTTGAGGACATAAATTTAAAGCACATATTCAATATTGATAACGTATTTACATTTTGATATAACCCGTGAGAAATTATTACGATAATCTAAATCTGATATAAAAAAAAATACTATAAACTAAACTACTGTATTCTCACACAAGTTGTAAAAAAAAGAAAATGCTCATGAGAGCCTGTATAAATAATATTTTGATTTGGCACTACGGGTCACCTCGTGCGGGTCGTTTCGACGAATTGAATACAGCGCGAACGAATTCTTAGGCAACATTTTATCAATAGAATTTGAACATTTTATTCTTCATTTTATAATAATTCTCCACAATCTTTTGAAATGTTTTCAAGGTGGGATAGAGAGTTCAACAAAGCTATGATTTTTTATTATACAGGCAGATGACTATACACTAGCGCTGTAAAAATATTAATCATTACTTATATTGTAATCATTGGTTATGTAAATTTCTTACAATCTTCTTTAAAATTTTATATGGCGCTTAGATCTATGGGCAGTGGTGACACTATCAGGCGGCCATAAAATCACCAATGCACTACCAACCTTGGGATAATACTGTCTCAATCACCCATCAAACTGGAGTACAACAATAATAAGTGTTGCTGTTTTGAGGTCCTATATCTAATGAGACTCACTTATACCTACATACACAGACGGGCTTGCACAAAACCCTACAACCAAGAGATTAAATAAATAAAATAAAAGGACACGATAAAGTCGATAAATGGCTATTTACAACAAAAAAGCTTACTTACAAAAACACAGACATTATGGCGTCAAGGTTACATAATTTCTGCAAACAGTCTATTGAATATAAACAAAAATTTCAAACACGGGCATTTGCTTCCATCGATACCGGTCCGAGCAAACATCCGAGCAAACTGCTCGCGGCAATGCATCATTGATTGTATTGATTCAACAATACGACCCTAACCGCCAAAAATGTGTACATTTTTCGGGATAAACACCGTTCAAACATCATTTTAAAACTTTGATCAGAACGGTTATATGGTTAAACTATATACCCTTCCTATTTATTGGTATATAATTAAAATAAAAGGGCCGTTGAAAACGATTTGGCCAAATATATAGAACACGTCAATCGAAATCGAAGAATTTATTCGGCTATCACCAAGTTTTTATTTTCTTAAATCCATCTCGAGTTCTTTGGTGAAGTAAAACATCGCATGCTTTCCTATGCGGGTAGATACACATACCGCACTTCACCGTACTGGAACAGCATATCGGAATCACCTGTTAAACTATGCTAGCAATAATAGGAGTAGACCTGTCTACTGAGTTGGCTCATGATGGATGCAAGCATAAATAAATGGAATTCGAGACGGATACATTTCGCGTCATTTTTACTAATCAACACCATTGTGGATTTGTATAAGTCGGCATTCAAACCTTATACACAGGAGAGATATTTTCTTAGTAAACGTAAGGGGCATTTACTCGCTTACTACAATGTACTTTAATTTAATTATATATAACATCCCCTGAAGTCTAGTCCAGATGCTCGTTTCATTTTATTAGTATTAATATTTTTTATTTTATTTTCAAGTACCTGCCAGAGCTAACATTTGTGCTTAAAGTTGATTGACTGTTTATTAACTTTGTACTTTACACTGTAAAGTTAATAAAATGTTCTTTGTCGTTAAAGGTTACGTTTTTTAATTAAAGTAATTTCGAACGAAAAAAATTATAACCGCCGTAAAAAACTTGTGCAATGAAAAATTTCCTCCAGATGCTTAACTTATATTTGTTCGTCTAGCCGTTAGTTAAACTTTACCTCTTTCGCCTGTTTAATCTAGAAACTATATTAAGAAAGTTTAAATTTAAACCTCAAAAAGTAATTCGGACATTTATTCGACCGAAAGGTCTATGAAACTGAAACATTATTATGCACTAGTTACACTCAAGTATGTATTGTATCGTTTACCAAATGAAATAAAAAATTTAAGCTTAGTTCACCTACTAAGTACACCGACTACGTGATACCATAAAAAATTGGCCTATTGGGAATATTCTTTTATATATTTAATTTTGTGTTTATATTCAACACAGTTTTTTGAGTTACGAAATGTTTGTTTTATTCTGCATCTTGCCAACAATATTTGAGGCCTTTTAGCAAAAAACATAATAAGTTTATATTTTACTTTTACGCTTTTGTCTTTTTATAAATCGGTTAATAAATCATTTCCTTTTTTTATAAAAGTATGATTGTTTATGAGTCCTAATTACTGTAATTAGGTAATAAATTAACAATACATCAATAACGTAACGTTTGCTCTTTGCCTAGTAATATATATTTCGATCGTTACGCACGATTACACATTGTTGTAACAAAGTACGAGTTTATTGACCGTGGCCTCGCTAGAATTTGATTACGTCCAACGCACATGTTGTAGATTTATATTATAACATTTAACAAAGCAAATTTTCAAACATATGTCATTTGGATAATTTGAAGTTCACCGAGATCGACACTCGTACACGTCGGCTAATCTTAAAGACCAGCTAATTGCGCAGGAAATTTTATACAAGCTTATATTACTTGTTAGTACGGTTATAGTGTGTAAACCCATATGAATAGGTACTACCCACTTAACACATATACTACCATCAAAAAGCTATACTTAGTATTTTTTTGGTTCGGTTTGGAAGGTGATTGAACCAGTGCCCAAGCACATGCACAAAGTAACAGTAAAATACCAACATATCACTTCCCAATGACTTACCATCAAGGGGCACGACTGCTATTAATATATATTTTTTAATTCAAAATCTTTTTATTACTCTACGCCGAGATTTCATATAAATACTTTGGTATCAGTGGTATCTGTAATTTTATAGACTATCCACGAGACCAACTAAGCAGTTGTCACTTATCCTACAGGAGTCTACAGTTATTTACTACATTAGACAAGCCTAAAATTCTCAGTAGTAACCTGGATAATGTAAGTATTGTTTAAATTTATTTTATTGGTGATATAAGTAAAGGTCACGTGATGAACACATGGTTGATCTCTACCTAGATGGACCGACCTCATTAAAAACAATTGAATCACAATAGTCCATTGCAATCGTACAGATGTCGACAATTTGACCAATGACAGTCTCGGTTGAATTATTGCCCTAGCGAAAATAATCTATTTGATTTTGAACAAACACATATTATAGTATCGTAATATATTTCTAGGCTATAAATGATACTTAAATTAAAATAATCTTTTCCATTCGACTATTTGCGTGGCTTTTCTATTATTTATTTTCTTCGTACCAAGTTTCTTAAATGATGTCCAAACCTCGATAGAATATTAAATAACAGCCGATTATAAAATTAATTTTAAACAAAAAAGTATTTGCTTGGCTTCGAACCAAATCTTTAGTCAAGATTCACACGTTCCACTGAACCATTTCAGCTCACCTCCTCAAGCATTTGAAAAATGTAATCATTGAGCTTAGCCAATAATAGAACGTGTTTATCAGACGATAAGTAGGGGTTCCATGATTTTTACATGTTGGTACATATGTTAACATAAAGAAGCTCATTTTGCAAAAATGAATTTGTATTGAAATGAGCATTTCTGATTTGTAGGGTGAGTGAGATGATAAACGATTTAGATTTATGGAAAAAAAATGGTTTATTCATATACGTTATGTGTATTTAGAATTCCTTCGTGCACGGCGGTCGGTGAAGAAAACATCGTAAGGAAACTTGTATGGCTTGGTATTCGCCACGACCATAATTCGTACCGCAGCAGTGTAGTGGAATACATTCCAGAGTATCTTTTTAAGAGAGGCCGTGTCCCATTGCAATTTTTGTGACACTTGCGGACTCAGATTGATATTATACGTAGTCAGCCAATATGTAGGCAGTCGTAGGATCAAATATACTTAAATTCTTTGCCTAATAATACGATCACAGTAGAATTAAATAACCCAAACCGCCAACCACTTAGATGGTAACATAACGATCATGCCTATGGAACCATTAACAAAAAGTACACATCAACGGCCTTGCTTACAAACGCAATTTAACGAGTGTGTAGTTAAACACATACTTATCTCTTTTTGTCATCACTAGTTCGGCATTCGACAGAAAAAGACAGCATTATTGACCAACATACAATTATTGGTAAAGCCGTAATTTTAGGTACATGGTAATATACTTTTGTAATACAATTACGAAGGTAATTACTTTTTATTAACAATAATCTGGACTGTCAAAGTTGAATGTTATATTTAAGTGCACAAAATAAATTCAGTTGACAGTGAATCCAATTACGATGATAATAAAAATCAAGAAACCGAAGAGAATCGCACACAACCACATTCACACGAGAACACCGCTAATGATCAATCCAGTTTTTGGACAAAAGACTTAAGACTGAATAGAATCAAGTAACGAGAGCCTCGTGAGGTTCTCAGGTTAATTGGCAACACCCCTTGACCCTAATACTCAAAGGATACAGGATCAAGTCCGATAGAGAAATAACTTTTGAAATTATTTTTATATTTACATGTTTAATATAGACATTTAAATCAAATCTACAATTAGTTCCGAATCATTAAACGCATATTTCCTATTATTAATTTTGAGTCCAATATTCCGAGTTTAGTTTGCTATTCACAATGAGAGCTAGTCGAATTTTGTAGCGTTGAATTTTATGTTATTACTGTTTAGAGCCGTACAATTGCCTCAATGGGCCTCGGTTAATGTTCTGTAACGATTCACCAGCTTACGAACACCCATTTGTACTTTACAAGATTTTCCAATTTACTCTAACTCCGTAATGGATGGAGCAATGAAATGTTATTGAATATTGCCATAACTTTCTCTTCTAAAACACTTCGGTGAGATCTTTTTGTAATAAAATTTGTTTAACACACCGTTCCACGTTTTATATTACTCACGCGTGCTATGAAAATTTCAAGGATATTTATTATTGTCTGAAATTGAAATTTAATAATTAATATTTTATATGCTAACCACTTATATTACCGCGAACGAGATATAATTTGTATTGCGTTTCTGATGGTGAATGTTTTAGTGTAATTACAGGCACCAGAGAACAAGACATTTTATTTTAAATAAATTAATATTATGTCGAAAAAACAAAGATATATGAATAGGAAAGTAAGTAAAATTCTGTAAATAATCTAATGCTGGGCCTCATCTTTTTTAAATTTCGTAGAGGTAGGACTGACAAATGCTGTTTAGCTGTAGAATATAGACAGACTTGCACTGTACCTGTTTTTAGAATGTTTTGAGCTTATGCCACATACACACACACACAAACACACACGGTAGATGCATTTGGGGCAGAATTTTATTTAAATTTTATTTATGACACTTGCACACGCCGTTGTCGTAAGACATTGCATTTTTTAAATTAAAAATTGCCAAAGAAGTGATGTCACTGCTGTAATTCTTACAAGGAAAGTACTTTCGGGAATTAAATCAAGCAAAAAATCACCAAATTGAACGAGTCTGATTTTATTAATTTTCATGTCGGAAGTATTTAAGAAGAAACTTTCACTTTTATCAGTGACTGTTCCACCAAACCAATTAACTATTGTGTAAGCCAGTGGTGTTCGAACCGTGATCTGTTGAAAACTATATTAGGTACTACATGAAGGCACTTTAAGTGCTCCTTGAGAAAAGTTAAGTAAACATTTAAAAACTTTTACAAAATGCTTTTACTGTGTCTCTTTATATAAAGCATTACAATTTCTTAACTTTGTAACAGAAGCTGCTCAGTAGTCAGTACCCACTATAGGATATGAGTTTTGTTTTCTATAATGCATTTATGGTCGCGAGAATTCTTCGTTTTATTTTATATTTTTGTGTGTGTTCGAGAAACTTAACATAGACATTTAGGGTTACCGTCAACTACAAAAGTAATGAGAGCCAAGGGTTTTTACATAAGGAATATTTTTTGCAGTTGATATACGCGACGATATATATCTATATCAAAAATGCTTAACTTTTACTATATTTCAACAAATATATTTAAGAAACTGTATACATATTAGTAATTTTATATATATATTTAGATAAGAAAACAAGCCACAATGACACAGTGCTTGGAACACATAAGTCTTAACCAATAGTTAGCAATGGGAAACGAATTCCATGTTTTTTATCATTTGTTTATTCTTGTATTGTGATTTGTGTAATAAACCTAACAAGATATCAAATGCAACAGATAAGTAAAGTCAATATTCGTGTTTCATTGCTATAATTGACATTGAGATAAGAGATCGGATACGAATGTCATAGACTTGAAGTGCATTCGTTTTATTTACATAAATATTTTTTTGTTATTAATAATAAATCGATACGGTATCGATGTTTTCTCGAATAGTTTTGTATTTTTTTTTATTTGATTAAGAATGTGCTCCTGAATCGAATACAAAACACACTACACAAGAACATGAAATTTACACTTGTATACTTGTAATAACTCTTAGCTTTTTTATTATATATATAATGTTGTAATAGGTAATATGTTTTCTTATTAATGATTTTTATTTCAATAATACATTTGAGCGTTCTCTATCAGCCACCTGTGCCATTTCATTCAAAAGTTTATTACTCTAAGAGTGTTTTTCCTGCATTATACAGTTATACAAAGTTTTACAAGACTAAATTCATATAGCTGATCATCATCAAGATATCACAATGTGCTATTTAATAATTATTAATAATTATTAATAATTATAACATCTGAAGAATACACGCATCGAAGAATCATAACATCGTAAGTCAGTTCCCGACATTTCACGAGTGAGATACGAAGTTCCAGAATAGCACTGTTGTGCATGTCACCGACGTATTTAGCACTACCTGCATAAAAGAGGATGTACTCGTAAGTCCGAGCGGAAGTGACTAAAACACGTAATAACAATGAATTGAACAAAGAAATATTACACAATACGGCACCTAGGTTAGAGTTATTACCGTTTTTATTAACCGCTTGCCGCTCCATTTGCTGCCTTACAATGAACTCGGTAAAAAACATTTTTAATGTCAAGTTCGTGCGTTATAGTTGTCTGTTAAATATTTTTTAATCTGTATTCAATGCTGTCATTTAATTTGTTCATTCGATTCGCTTCGATTGAAACAAAACGTAGCATTTCGTCAGGCGATTGTTTTTTTTTAATGATTCTGTCTGACGATTTTTTTTTGCTTGTTCAGCAGTTATTAGGAGAATACTTTACACAATCGAAGTGAAAATACGTAGTAACAGAAATATACTAAAAAATTGTGTACATCAAGAATTACGCATTAAAAGTTGTTACGTTCAAAGTATTTTTTTTTAAATGGGCCTTTAGAAACTTTTATTAAGCTTCATTTGTTAGTGTGTCATTTATTTGTGTGAGTCAAACCTGGCACATGAAGTTTGTACAAAGCTCCATATGCAATATGGCACTATCTGTGCTTTGCGATGATAATACTACATATTTATGTAGGTATAAAATAATTGGTTATTTTTAAAATCCATCGCAATTGTTTGACATTCGACGTATTAAACCATTTCCGTACTTTGCACTACTTTTTTTAAAATTTCTTGATTGTTCATTGTTCATTGATGATTTTGTATTTATTAACAAATTTATTAATAATTATATTTTGAATACAATAAAATCTTTATTGTGTTTTACCCGTATTGAGACATCATTTACCTCTGTAACACTTGTTTTTTCTAGGCGCAAAATAAAGTGATGTTATAATATCGAGAAGGTTTTTTTTTTACGTTTTAGTAATTGCTTTGATTTGTTGAAAATATTTTCTTGAAACACTTTCGAAAATCATCCATTTTTATCGCATTTAAAATATTACTTAAATTTCATTTACTTTAAATTAGTGGCTGACTATATATACTTACTACTCTTTTAATGGTAATGTTTTACTATACTGTATATTCGCTATAACTTTACAAGCAATTTCGTATTTACGATTCTAACATCAATTTGACTAGACAAATACAAACATATCACTTGCCAAACAATCAAATAACTAATTTACCTCTAAATCAAACAATTGAGTCTTTAATTAAACTCTACTTTGCTTACGGTAATCGATAAATAGGTTATCCAGCGTGTCTTATCAAAACACAGCGTCAGCGTCGCCTTAGAAACGCGAGATAATGCGGACGTAAACAGAGCCGTATACGGCGTTACTGACTCAAAGATGCTTCAAAACCTTACCTTCTATAGCGACGACGTGGTCACGAATCTGCTGGGCCAGTAAAGGATCAGGGACGAGCTCGACCAGGTCGTATAAAGCGTATATCGATGGGTGCACGCTCTCGAACCTTTGTATCTCCTGTCGTATGGACAGGGACGTGTTCAAACATGCCTGTGTGTGCTGCCGGTTGCACATAGTGCTCCTGAAGCCCAGCATTGAGCTCGAATATATTATAAACACACCACAACACTACACCGGACGATGCTTTCCCATTTCAATGCTACGTGAATGGCCCGCACATAGCGGACCAGTAAACTCACTTGTTCTGTATTATTATTTATTTTGGGATGAGAGAAAACGTTAAAACACTTGCCTCGATAGTTCTAATGATAAGAATGTTGATGTAAATAAAGTAAACAACCAATCAACACACGATGCACTGACAAGAACGCGAACAGACCACCCCGGCGGCGGCCATTACCGAACTGTGACATTCCAGACGCGTCCTAAACGTGATCCGTCAAACATATATTTTATTATCAGCGCCATCTAGGTTTACACGACAAAATCACTGCTGTGAAACTGCATACATTACTACAAAGGATTTGGATAAGATGGCGCTGTTTTAATATTCACTTCTTAGTTTAAGATATTTTATAAATTAATTTAATAAAAATTATATTAAATTAATGCATAAACAGTACAAATTAACTATGTCAGGAAGATTTACTTATTATTATTTTTAATACTTAATTAAATACGTAATTGATACTTGTGTTAACCGACGTTTTCGACGACATTTACCTATCATCTTTAAGCTTTAAGTTTGTGTATTATAATTATTAAGAAGATGCTTATCATTGTTTACAGTATTTTATCTTATCTGATTCGTTTTTATCTAATTAGCAATTTAATCTCAACCAAAAATTTATGAATAACATAATGACGGCGTTATTAATAAATTTTATTACTTAATAATACTTACGAACTTGTACATCTTATACAGAAGTTAGTTTGAGTAAAATCCCTCATTGCTACTAAGTTTTCGACCTTCCGAGAATATTATAATTAAGGAATCTCTTTGATTTCGAAAATTACGCTATAATTTTCGCTCTTGGTGAAGCTCTATTTACAAAGTCTTAATTAAAGACAGTTCTGAATACTCTTATTTCATTAGCCTTAGGTAAGTGTCTCCATTCTTTCGTTTTTTTTTTTTATTATTATTAATTGAATACAGCGAAAAGGACGTAAAACCAAAAGACGTTTTTTTTTTTTCAAATCAGTGATCTTATTACCTATTAATAATATAATTGCGAAAATTTTATTAGTATTTGAATGTTAAATACCTTGGAGAATTAAAGTCATTTTAATAAGAGAATAAACAAAAGCGTTGGAATAAAACTTACGACACTTTGTTAATTGTACATGATTTGTATTAATCGTTAATCTACACGAAAGGAAGCAGGCGGAGGGCAGATAAATAATTAATTACACTAATGAGTTTACTAAAAAGAAATCAATTCGTTTTTCTTAATTTAAAAGTGTATATTAATTGTATTATTGAGCATACCTGATTTTAAAGTAAATTTAACATTTTCAATTTTCACTTTTAACAAACACTAAAAATATAGATATATATATACAATAATTGTCTATGTAAAAAACAATAATTTGACTATCGAAAAAACCAGAAGTATCCAAAAATATTAAGCTCAGATAATTACAATTAATTTCCAGACGAATTTTCTATGTTTTCACCGACTAATGTCGGCAGATATAAATTCTTTGTAACTTCAGCAATAATATCAACGTATTGCCTTAAGGTTGGTTTAACGTTATCGTGACGGTATTCCACAGGGAATGCCAGTATTGCCAGGCAGTAAATTGTTTGGCAAGTCACAATAGAAAAGCATTGTATGTAATATTAATGAGCAACGCGCGCTGGACCGCGGCGGTACGTGAGCTGATGTAATTATTATCACGAACAAATATAGTACATTCTATTACAATACTATATTTTATAAATATATACTAGCTGTATCTCTTACTTTACAGTATTACTATATATAATTAGATATACGTATGTCAATGAAATTGTAGAAGTACAATTTAAATATATAAGTAACGTTAATTCGTATTTAATTATTAATTAAGGTTAGCGTGCTAAAGATAATTAAAAATGTAACGACGTCATAGGTGATAAGCTTAGTTAACGATCTCCTACAATATTTATCATATGAGAAACATTACTGTAATGGAAAAAAATACAATAGTCCGCTGAATTACGTACTTTCACAGGATTTATTAGGGCGTTTTGGTTCACTCTGCAGTCTGCAAAGAGCCGCTGTTTGCTAAGATTCAAATTAGCAAGTATTAACGAGCCTAATGGCAATGTAAAAGTCACATGTTGTTAGCTATTTTCGACCCCACGTCTAGGATAAGCTTTACGCTTGATTGCGTGAATAGGAATATAAGTGACTCTTCAATAATAATTAAATTTCTGTTAATAATTGCATATTATATCGACTTTAAACAATCACTGATACGATATATCTGCATCGTAAACGCATATAATCTTTCTTTTTTCCCTGGACCTATTTTTGTATTTTTGAGGTCGGCTCTGCATGTCTTTTCCTTCGATTCTCCTCGTTTATTATCTTGCTCGTTGACAAACATCTCTCTCATTAAGCACTCTATCCGTTACTTCTTAACTCGTCCTCTCCCCCTGCCTCCCTCTACGCTCATGCTCGTTACTGTTTTAGTTACGTGTTATTATATCGTAAACGCATATATAAACATAAATTTTATTATATAAAGTTATATATAATATTTATTAGTTTATGTAAAGCAATAAAATATTATGTACAATAAAATGCAGGATTTTACTGCACAGAATATTGTTCGAGTGCAATTATTGTTTATTATTTGTTATGTAAAATATCATTATTTGCCTTAACCCACTAAATGATTTACAACAACTGGCGTTTTATTAAAAAAAAATTGCCAAGGTCGTTTATTTTCATTGAAGAAAAAAATGAAATTCGAAAGACCAGAAGACCAAGTCCAAATTTGTCACAAATTATATTAGAATCACTGTTAGAATTGCGTACTTATAGAATGGATATTATGGGTGTGATACAGGGGTCCGAGAGGAGTACAGGGGTCTTAAAAATCGTATAAGCATATAAAATTGAAAACTTTCTAAAAATTTACAATTTCCAGAATGTAATAAATGAATAATTAATTTCTTAAATTGTCGTTCATTCGAAATTATATTCGTTTACTTGTTAAGTCTCCAAAATTTATCCAGGGACAACCACAGATAACTTAAATATAATTAACTGGTCAATTTGATTACAAGAATTCATTATCTGTACATCTATTTTATATTTAGAATATTCATTATCTGTACATCTATAAACCATTACGTGCCGAGTTAGCGAATGATGTATCCGCTATTTCCACAATGAATACCCACAGGTGACTTTCAATGGCATATAATTAGTACAATCCGCTTGGATTGTGACTATTCAATCAATGTAGATCATTGTAATGCGTCAATCGAACCTTTAGCTGGAATGACTTAATAATACAACTAGGAGAGAATTGTTCGCTTGTAGTGGCGCTTAGCTTATAAATATAAGCATCCTACATTAATCACAGCTTAGATATATTTGATAGAATATTTTTAAATATTCCTATAAATTCCATTTATGTTGTAAGCCGATTTTTTTTATGATGTAGCTTGGTGGACGAGCAAATGGGTCACCTGGTGGTAAGTGATTGCCACTTTAACTTTGACTTTGACATTGCCAATGCGCCACCAGACTCAGGAACTAAGGTTTAAACTCCCTTGTGCCTGTAGTTACACTGACCCACTTACCCTTCAAATCGGTATACAATAATATTGAGTACCTACTGCTGTTTGGCGATATAATATCTGATGAGTGGATGGCAAATAAAAATATTATTTTTAGTCTAACTATATATTTGATATATCGATCATTATTTTGACGATCTGCCTTCCTGCACAATATAAATAGAAATATTGTCGTGTAAAGTAAAGTAACAGCCTATAAATGTCTGCGCTAAGGCCGGTTCTTCCTTTGAGGGGAAAATTTGGTGCTATTTTCACCACATTGCTTCAATGCGGGTTGGTACACATGCGGCAACAAATTAGACATATGTAGGTTTACTAACGATATTTTCCTTCGTTACAGAGTATGAGGTGAATTATAAATAAAAATTAATGACATAGCTGGGCTTTCGAGGCTCGACTGTGATGGAACATCTACCTTGATAATTTTGTTACGTTTACGTATAAAAATATATATATATATATATTGACAATTTAGTTTTATTTATTAATATCTAATTAACATATATACTAAATAAATCTTATTATTCATTAAAAGAATACTTTTTAGAAAAAAAACTTGGATTTAGGCTGGGGTACCATCACAGGACACTAATTGTGAAAAAAAGCATCGTAAATATGTTTATTTGAAAAGAGCAACTATGCGATTTTATTGCCATATCTTCTCGCTGGATGCTGATGTCCGAAACGGTAGTAGTGTTTAAATATTGACGATTCAAAAACGCTTCATTGTCAACTTTACGTGAATAAAATACATTTGATTTGATTTGATTTAACAAGACTTTAATAGTCTAAGCTTATTATTTTATATTCAAAACTTTACTACGATGATTTTATGACTTTACTTTACATTTCAAGGATTAAGAAAATTACGTTTGCGGCCGACAGAGGCTTTAAAAAAAAACGAAATCATTTTTAAATTAACTTTAATTATATTTAAACTTATTACAAATTAATCCTACGAACGGCGATTCCATTTCAAAGTGAGAATATGGAATAAACGTTCTTACAATTTTGTTATTAAAAATGTATAACTTTGTAAAATGGTTACATAATTGCTGCATTGACAATTTGACATATCAAATATAATTCAATAGAAATGTAACGTCGGCGTTCTTCATTCGATAGTTATATGTAATTAGCAACAAAAGATTTTACTTGAATACAAGAAGAACAATTCAAGAAATTAACTTGGTGGTTTTCTTTAAATAATTTATTTTTATTGTTATTGTTATTGTTATGTCTGTAACTTTGTTCTATCTATCTATAATTAGTATTTTTTTATGTGCTGGCATATTACACTCCCAGACAACAGCTTTTAGTAAGCGTTGAGCCATAAAAAAACAGAAAAATGATACCTTAGCTCAATTGCTTAATTTTACTAATACAACAGACTGACCCTTACATACATATTCACAATTCTAGTGTAACCTACTCTTAACACCGCAAACTTGCCGCTAATTTACCTATATCTCAACTGGCTCACCCAAACAGGAACAAGGCAGGTAAAACTATATTTGTCGCGGTAGAAAAAAAACGTTTTGTATTGATTTAATTTCATTGTAAACTGACGACGTCTGTCCGCACGTTTTACATTTGATTTTATTTAGCACAGCCATAGCATAGCCATAGCGCCGCTCTCTATCCGGCCAGTTATATTTTTCCGCTCTCTAAAATTAATTATTTGTTAAATAGTAACAATGTTTATTACTTTGTAATCAAAAATCCTCGTTATTTCATGTACATCTACAGCTGGAACTCAAAATAAGACCATAACCGATCTTCTACATGCAGCAATCGTCCCATAATCACTGGGACAACAATCAGCTTACACTATTAATATATAAAAAGATTTTCTAACTGTTAGCTTGTAAAATAGAAAATTACTTACAAGTTTGTTTAAAATATTACAGATGACCATTTTTGGATGAAATATTACGAAATATAGTTCATACCTAATCATGTTTAGATTTTGTCTCACATAAACCCTTAGCACAAACTTAAAGTTTCAGAACGTATCACTTTCTTTCTTTCCAACTTAAGAAGAAACTACTTCAATTTAAAATTCATGTAAAATATATACACGGCTTCAAATAATATTAATTTATTTTTATTTGAAAATAATATTATTTCAGTTGTACGCATTAAGTTAATAGTATGTTGATTTATAGTTTCAAGATCGATGGGGTTTTCGTATTGTTTTTAGAATTAATAAAATTATAATGCTAGCATTCTTGCCACCATTTCACGCGGTCATTATTTGTACATTATATATTTTAAGTTTTTAGTACTATATAGTTAAGGCCTTAATGTAACTAATTGTAATGTACTTTACATATTGCTTCCGATAATGGTCATGACGTAAAATGAGTCAACAGTAAACAGAACAGTTATAGTTCAAGACTGTTCAAGCTGATGCTAAAAATTGCTAAATGAGTAATTTTTTTTAAAGTCATATTTCAGTGTAAGTTAATGTATAGTTTTAAATTATGTTGTCATTCTTTTTTTTAATTTATATTTTCTATCTTCAAATAAAAGTTATATCGATGAGGTGTTTGTTGTCATTGGTTAGTTTCATTTATTTATTATTCACTTAAGACACTCAGGAACAGGTATTTTATTTACCTGCTTACGTACTTTAGAATGTTAGAATATAATATATTAGCGCATGCGAAACATTTATTTCGAGTGCTATAAAACTAGCATCTTGGATTTTATTTCTTAAATAACTGTAGAAAATAAATCAAAGTTATTTCTGTTCTAAAACCAAGTTATGTACTTCAAAATAACATAGCATATCTTCAACAATTGTACAAAATTCCTTTAAAAGTATTTTTTAAGTTAAGCCACATTCAAATTTTTTAGTAAATCCTACAGTTATATTGAAAAGTTAGACGGTTAAGTTGCACACTTTCTACAAGTTTCGAAGCGCTTATCTCACCAACTTAAATATAAGAGATAAGCCTAAAACTTATTTTTTAATGTTTGTCATTTTTTTTATCACACATTGCGAGTGGTTTAACGAGCAATGTTTGTTTATGGTGTTCAAATTTTACAGATTCATTCGGTTGTAATGTTAATGCATTTCTATGCTAAGCCAGACCCGTTTCCACACCCAGGACTGGCTCCTGACAAAGCAGCTCTTCAAGGCTAAACAACTTATACACGAAATTTTGTGTCATTATTTTCAAAATATGTTTTTATTATCTATTAATTTATTATATCGTAATTTCGGTAGACCTTTTGCTCTCTTTTTGGAAATTTTCATCAAAATTTATCGGATTCTAGAAAAATCCTTCCAACCTAATTTTATATACATACATCAATGATTGTACATAAACATAAAACAATGAACCACTTCTATCCTTTACGATTTTCCTTGAACATTTAGCCTTAACGTGAGATAAATTGTTATTAAATCGATGTTGTGATTGCTTTAAATGATCTCTGATTATTTCGTTTTTGAGGTTATTTTTTTTCTTTTACTATACAAGCGTTTTTAAACTGTAAAAATAAACGATTAAAATAAGATACGATTAGTTATTTTTGTATACTATTCAAAAAAATAAATTTATTATTTTCTGTAGTTTACTAACTTAATATAAAGTATTTTTTATTTATATATGTTTTGATTAAATTAAAGCTCTAATATACTTCATATGTATATGTCACCGTAAGATAACAAAAATGGTTAGATTACAATCTGACGAGACAGATTGTAATCTGTCGAAATATTGTGAACTGTGAAATATGATTGCAATTTAACGTATTATTTTTCGCTATATTGTAATCAATAAAAGTAAATAAAGATTTATTAATACATAGGCAATACATATGACCCGTGTTTTGGCTGACACACACACTTATTTTTTTTTAACAAGAGTTAAAACATATTAAGATATATTTCCCACATGTAGAACATAATGAGGAGGAGAAAGTGCCCTTATATAAACGTATTATCGCATTCACGCGTTCTACGATATCAATTTCATTGATTCAAATAGCAAATAATTTAAATGAATTAACAATATACTATTATATTATATAATTTACATAAGAAATATTAAAATAGGCTTTAACTATATATAAATAAGAATTAACTGTATATATTACGACCGCCTGGAATGTTGGCGAGAATGTTATTAATATTTCCCTTTTCATTGTTCCAGTTCCGATTCTCTGGGCAAAAAATCAAGAAGCCTTCCAGTTACCAGAGGAGGCAATAAGGCGAGGTGTTGTACTTTTAATTAAAGTTTTTGTACTACTAATCTACTAAGGTGTTTCAACTGCAAATGGTAGAAGTAACGAATATTTGGATCGCTTGTTCACTTTAGTGTTTTCCGCGGTGACTCTGGCTCTTAACACTGTTTCCCTGATACGAGATGAGGGCCAACATATAAACACATATGTAGCATCGCATTTGAAGGAGCGTCGTCGTTCCCAGGTAAGGCAGTCCATCATCAAAAGAGAACCGTGGCGGAAAAGCCTTCCTGAATTTCCTGTACAAGAAACACTATGTAATCCGAAACACATGTATGTAAACACACTATGTAACTTTCGTTCCACATAGGCATGTATCCTCAAAGCACAGCGATGTGCCCAGTCGAAGACCAATTGATATTCAGAAACATTAATTGTCTAAAAGTGTCGCAAGATATTCAGACGGTGACCAGACCAGACCAACCATTCACCAGACACTTTAGTTGCTTACACACTAAAAGCCTGGCTCGATTTTTGGCACTTGTTAAATTTTATGTCAAACTATGTAATGTAACGTATCGCAATGGCGAATTCCAAAAATTGTATCTTGTATTCTTAGGGTTATCGTTAACTTTTAGTTTTCTATTGCCTTTGTAACAGTGGCTATGATTTTGACAGAATTTGATTTTAAAATCTGTGCGCAAAGGCCTGAAATGCCATGTATAGAAGGCAGAAATACCGGAAGGGCACCATTTGAAATTTTCCTCACATCGATGCCATTATATGGAATGGGAAGTGTAGTTTCAGTCCAAGAATACTCATCCATAATTTTAAAATTTGTACATGACATCGATTTGATTGTTAAGGCTGGATTGGACTTGCGCGTAGAAAGTACATTAATTAAACGATAAAGAATAGTCTAGTATGCCTTCATCAAACAGTGGTGCACCAATTAGGCAACGTGTATCTTTATGATAAATTTTAATGCTAGATGCAATTCAATTATTCAGTAACGAAAGTTCCGAGGGACATGACATCTTACTTTCAAACGTTGACGGCGCATTGACGTTATAAGGGATGGCAACAATTTTTGACAGTGTCGACACTTCCAACAGTTGGCACATCTGCCAGTTTATCATCCTATTTAAAACAAAAAAAGATTATTAGGATTTGTATAGGCTACCTCTCTATTGTAATTCGTAGAATAGGAAAATTAATCCATGATGTCAATATCATATATTATTTTTCCTTTTGTCATCAAGTCTTTTCAGAGTGTTTCACGCGTGTTACCTCATTCTGCAATCACAATACGCTATAGTTTTATAAAGAGCAATTGTTTACTAATATAACAACTACATATAACTAAACTATATAATTCAATTATAAAAACATGCAATAAAATCAATGAAGTAGAGTAACTACGGAGTGACGTTAGATATACAAGGTCTTTATACAAAAACAATACTAGCTTTATAATTCTGTTTATATTTTACTATCTATCCGTACCGGTTTCACATGTGAATCTATATACAACTTTGAGATTGAAAAACAAATGTAAAAAGGACAATTCTTAATTTTTCGAGCTAGGAAAGTAAATTCTCGGCCTTTCTCTACCATCATATGCATATTATGGTAGAGAAAGGCCTATTATTAGGAAGGATTACTCTATCTAATGGTGAAAACCACAATAAAATCCGTTGTGTATTTCAAAAGATTTAAGCGTACAAACTGCGGGAAACGACTTTGTTTTAAAGTATGAAGAGAAATTGAAAGTTTATGAGAGCCATATTGAATAAATTATATTTTGATTTTACTTGATGATAAGTGGTAAAATAACAGACGGGGCACAGAAAATGATATTTTGATGATTTGATTTGAGACTACCAACTACTCAAGACATACATATCACTCTCACTCTCACTCTCATTTTCTGATGCGACGGCTTCCGTCGACGTTCAGGCGCAGAACCAACGGTTTTACTTACTTTCGTGACCCAGGGATGTACATTGTACACACTTCTAATTTCTAAACTGCTGTTACTAAGAAATTTTGCAATGACAAACCTCATTAACTTTTTATCTGTCCGAAATGAGCTTTGAATCCAGGACTAGACCTGACCCTCCCCCAAATCCACGCGGGCGGAGCTGCAGGCGAAAACTAGTCTTCTATATAATCACGAAATGATGATAGATCTATATAAATTGAAGCTTCCAAAACCGAGCACGCTACTAAAATTTACCGTTTAGGAATTTCTAGAAGGAATCAATAAATGGAATCCAATAATTAATTTCTTACTGTAAGAAAACCACATTACTATAATGTATGTCATCCAATACTCTATTATTACAACTTTAAGTTATTGCGACACGCCTTGAATTCAGACAATTAGCTAAATATAATTGACTTACAACTATAAAACAATTGTATATTGGTATGTTTTTGTGTTTACCTTTTTTATAGTCACCTCGTTGATCTAGTTGCTAGATCCTGGGTCCAAGCTACAGATCGGGCTGATAAAAAGTAAAGAAAATTTTTCGTCGAAAAGTTCTCAGTAACAGCCTAGAGTTTGGAATATGAAGGTTTTGACATTGCAGTGCCTCGCAAAACACGGAATGCCATTGGTCGTGCACCTTAACTGTTTCCAGTCGTGTCGGATTAACTATCCCATCGGATTATGAGAGTGAGGGATTAGAGAGTGCACCTATGTTTACGCACAGACTTGTGTCATCTGTTCGGAAAGAAACACCTTAGACCTGAGAAAACCCGATGAAAGAAACTCAGCGGTATTCGCAGACACGGAGCCCATTGCCTAAAAAGTTTCTCGTCATTAAATATAAAATTAATACATTTTAGGAGTTATTTGTTTTCCGACATCGTTCGTAAATTTTACGAACAATATTTTGTGGATAATGGAATTTACTACAAGCTGGATTCCTACCTGTAATCGGCAATAACAATAGCTATTTCCATAGTTACCAAAGTGATAAATAATTTACGCATTTCCTATACGATATTCACCTTTACATTCATTATATAGCAATTAAGGTTATAGATAAAAAAATTCAATTATAGTCCGAGCGACTACACCCGCACTCCTCTCAATGACCAATTATAGCTCCGAATAGCTTAATGAAGTAATAAAACTGCGGTTATTTCTTCATTCTATATCAAAAGATAAGCGTTCACTCCTCCAGCAACGAAATTTGCTCCAACTATTAATCAATCTAATTCATCCAAGCTTTCGTATTGCAAACTGAATGATATTGTGATAGACTCAGTCGTGACTCGGTTGTCTTGCGGGTTGGACGTGTTGCCGGTGCAGTTCAAAGTGTACAAACCGCCAAGATATTGTTCTGATGACGTCTAAATATAATTGGTACAACCGTCATGTCTAAAGTCAAGGTAATCAAAATGATTCTAGCGTTTCGCTTTCGTTCATATTTACGTTTTGTTTGTGTTAATTAAATTTTGTTGATAATTTTGTATGTGATAGATATATATTGTTTTGATCCAAGACCTTGAAAGAGCGTTTTAAATTGAAATATTTTTGTCAATTGATCGAAATTAAATTCTGAATTTAAAACGACTAGTTACGTTACCTTTGAATTGAAAAATTTTCGTTACACAAGGAATATAAGAATGCTTATACAGATCATGGACTTCATGAATATGCGCATATTACTTATATTAAAAAAATCATCTAAAAAAAAAAACAATTGGTGATTCATTTTCTGATCCAAAAAAATATAACTAATTTTCTTATTTTAATTCATAGTCACGGATTCTTTAACTATTTCCTCGTACTTGGAAAAAAGGCGATTAACAGGTTTTGGTAATACTTCATTTATTGTGGTTGCTTGCAATTAATTATTTCTAATTTGAAAATCGATTAATTACAAAAGAACAGTTACTGTTTTGTTTCTTTGAGTGGAAGTAACTCTACTCCCTGTACAATTGATTACAATAAAGAATAAAATAATGTAGTGGATTTAAAAATATAGGCAGAGAAAATGTGAGCCTAGGTTAAAGAACCAACCCGATATTATATTAACTAGTTTGAAACATTTTAATACGTTTGAAATAAATTAATGTTTATTTATAAAGGCACAAATTAAAGTTACGTATATAAAGCTTACCGATCAAGCTTCATTATTAATTTATTTATGTTTAGAACTATACAAAAAAGGATACTAGCAAACCTTATTTTTAAGGAATCGCGTATTTTCTCTTACAAGAAAGAGTACATTATTATATTGTATCATATAATAATATACATATATATAGAGTGTAGATACAGTTTAGCCCAAGGGATGAGGGAAGTCCAACTGTCATGTTCACACTTTTAGGCTGCTTTTAAGCCATTCGACTGTTGAAATAATGTCAAAAGTGCACGAAATTAAAAAGAATAATAATATGGTAGGACGTTTATAATACGGCTTAGCCTGTTACTACAGACGATGATGGGTTTCTGAGCGATTTTGGCCACAATGGCCATTCTTAAAGGAGGCGTTTGTGATAAATTTTATAGTATATAATGAACACAAACACTAGCACCCTGGATATTAAGTCATCACCGCCCATAGATATAGGCACTGTAAGAAATATTAACCATTACTTACTCCACCAAACATAGGAGATAAGTATTTTTGTGTTACGATTTTAAGGGTGAGTGAGCCAGTGTAACACAAGGATCATAATAGATAGTAATTATACTATGTATATGAACCAATACATAGTTCCCAAGGTTCATGGCGCGTAGGCGATGTAAGGAATAGTTAATATTTCTTACAGCAAAAAGTCTATGCACAGATAAATATTAATTTTAAGGTAAGGACCGCTCACCGTCAGGCGACCCATTTGCCCGTCCGACAATCTATATCGTAGAAATAACATACCAAGTACTCGATTTTGACTAAAGATAAGTTTATATAAAACTAAATGTGCAATTCGGTTTCATTTCCCTTAAAGGACAGTTATGTGATATAAAATCAGCCAATGGGCTATTGACATAAAAATAAACACATAACTTTTATTATTCCGACCGATGGCAACGAACTAAACACATACATACATCTCAAGATTCAGATCAAATAGCATTCGCTAAGGTATATAATGACTAAATAACCAACGCGTAAGAGACACGGCAGTTAATAGCCCACATATTGTTTCAACAACGATAGCCGAGGTTACTGGGAGGAACAGAAACTAGAAACTTGATTATTCACATTTTAAATTCGCCACTAGTTCTTCACAGAAGTAAAACGTAAAACTTCATACGGTGATATTTCTATGTATGCTTTTTCTTTAAAATACAATAAGTCCTTTTTCCAGCGAACATTTCCAGGCTATAAAATTAATAAACTGTCTAAACACTTAAGCTATACATATAATAAAATTGGAGTGTCATTGGAGTTGTAATATTCAAATAACCGCTTTTTACTAAATGCATGTGTATGTGTATGTATACACGGTTTATTTTAAAATTATATATAAAATTAGAACAATATTTTAAGTTTTTAAGTATTCAATTCAAACGCGTGCGAATATTATTTACTAGCTTTGCCCGCGAATCAACATTATTCAATAACTCGTATACTTTTTGAAAACGTTACTTTCTCATTAATAAAGAACGTTAAAGTTATACAATGTCGTTTAACGACTTTTGCAATATTATCTTCATATTTTATTGTTTTAAAAGAACATTTTTATT
Source organism: Vanessa atalanta (assembly GCF_905147765.1). NCBI lineage: Eukaryota > Metazoa > Arthropoda > Insecta > Lepidoptera > Nymphalidae > Vanessa > Vanessa atalanta. Next base: position 12,185,462 of record NC_061877.1, read on the forward strand.
GGAATATTTATTTTTTACGTAGCTAATGATATATCATAATTTTAAAACGGCATATATACATACATATATGCAATCAAATATTACTAAACGTAAGATTTGTAAATATTTATCTGAAATGTAATTTTGATTAAATTTAATTGTCATTTAATATTTTGTTAAACGACAGTATTTGTCATAAAAATATAACATAAGCAGCCCGTAAATGTCCCACTGCTGGGATAAAGGCCTCCTCTCCCTTTGAGGAGAAGGTTTTGGAGCATATTCCACCACGCTGCTCCAATGCGGGTTGGCGGAATACACATGTGGCTGAATTTCGTTGAAATTAGACACATGCAGGTTTCCTCACGATGTTTTCCTTCATCGCCGAACACGAGATGAATTATAAACACAAATTAAGCACATGAAATTTCAGTGGTGCCTGCCTGGGTTTGAACCCGAAATCATCGGTTAAGATGCACGCGTTCTAACCACTGGGCCATCTCGGCTCTTATATATTTATTATTATTATATTATTTGTCAATAGTTAGTTAATTGCAATACTTTAGACTATAACTTCGTGACAGTAAAATAAATATTTTACTTTTAAATTTATTACGCTGTATGTCTGTTCGTAAAAGTGCATCTCTATCATATCTAGTTTCTTGTTATCAGGTTATTTAAAATTGAATCCAAATTTGAACCTAATAAAGATGAAATAAATATACACATAATTTTAATTGTATTGTCAATTACGAGCTGTTTAAAGTTTCAATCTTTTTTGTTTCATTCTATTAGGAATGATTAGCATTTAGTTCTTAAATAATGATACATAATTGTACTAATCGAAATTGAATTAAACGTAATGTTTACAGCGTTTCCTTGTAATTGTAATTCTCATTATCTGTACGAAAAATGGGGGTTGATTTATGGTTTAGAAATATGTTCGCACTTTTCATCCAAGGTCGAATGTTTGAAATGCAAACGGCACAAAGATATAATTTGGAAATCTGTAATTGATCGGGAATTTCGTTTAAAATAGATTTTACAGAACCGACAAAAAACAAATACGAAAGCGAGAAAATTAAAAATATGTTAAAATTAACCCGATAACAATATATATTCGATTCGATACATTATTATATGCTATTTGGGATTTTATATTACTTAGATACTAGAATACTTTTGGTACTGGAAGCTATTAGTTTTATTGTGTTGTTATATTTCATTAACAACTAATAAAAAAAACCCTGTGAAGACGTATTAACCGTGCCATTGGTTTATCTTCCTATTGATTGGTTTCATGTATTTTTTTTATTGAATTTTTATTTTTTTTTCTTCCTGTTATGTGTCAGTTTTTCTTAGTAGAATTCTGATTTACTAGTCTGATCTGAATCGTGTACAGTCTGTCTGTCTATATGGCCATGATGAGATAATGCTATCAGGTATGGATTGCCATTGTAAGGTAACAGTGAAGTATCTCCTAGTAGTTGTTTGTGCCTTATTCGCTAATTTCTCTGCCGCGTGGTTACTGTCATTAGTGTTATGTTCGACCACATGGCTAGATTATGAGTCCAGAGATCCCAAAGCCCCAGGTTATGTTAAGTGTTGGTTCTGTACCTAATCGCTTTCCGGTTGTTTTTGAATTAAATGCTGCCAATGAATAATGAGGGCCAAGATATAGAGCGCGCATACTCGTGGACAGTAATAGCTATCCAGCACAGTTCCGGATTTCCCGTTCGAATTTACCAACGAGTTTCGAATTTGTGCGTACGGAATAGTCTCCCGGTGAAGTTTGACAATATAAAGTGGCAGCAACGAGTTTAAATTGAGTAAATTGTTAACGACATCGAATTCAAGTGAACTCTCGATGCTGATCGATGGTCGTTGCGATTTCCGATATTCCGATATTTTGGGGAATTGATATCAGTTTTCTAATTTACATATGTGTGAATATTGGTAGCAGATAAAATGGTTTTATATGTACTATAAAACTATTTAAAGTTAGGCTCGAGCACTTAGTGATATAAACAACAATAAGTAATATTGTAATAACTAAATATTGTTATTATTAAGGAAAGCTCAGTGGTTAAGGGAAACTTTTTCTTTACAATATTTGAAACGCACTGATACGTAACATTAATGAAAATGACGAAAAGAAAAGACTAAATTACATAAAACAATACTATCTTCCCAGATAGGAAAGTAAAACGCCTTGGCATTTAATTAACTTCGCATCGAATCGAATAGTTCAAGTTCTCAATTCCTGGGCTAAAGTGTAGGATCGCGTGTCACTTTCTCTCAATTGTAGCAATAATCTACTTAACCTCTGGTCGTTGACCTCTTCATTGCAAGATCAGGGCTGTCAGATATTAGACAATAGCATTATGTTCGTTATTAATAAACCCTTAATTTTTAATAAAATCTTTTTCGTTAGAAAACATACCAATTCCTTTGATATATTTTTTTTGTAAAAAGACTTTATATTAGTTGTTTTTGTTTTTTTGGCAGCCCTAAAGTTACAGGCCCTGTCACAAGGGAATCGCAGCTATGTCATACCTATTTAGGTCAAAGGCTCGTTAATGTGATTGACTGTGTGAACTTGGCTTATATCTGAATTAGAATAATCGATAACTGTTACCGTTGGATGAGAACAAGTTAGTAGCTGAACAACTATATTAGCTGAACCTGCGGCTTTACCCGCGCGAAATTTATAAATCACAAAATTTCAATCCCCATTTTACTCCTTTAGGGGTGGAGTTTCATAAAAACCGGCTCTTAGCGGATGTCTACAATCTTTAAGGAACCTACCAGCCAGATTTCAAGTTTGTAGGTATTACCGTTTTTGAAATTTCGTGATTAATCAGTGCGTGGTATTTCACTATATATATATATATATGTAGGTATATAGATAAAATGCGAGAGCGTGATTTGCAGTTTATGTTAATCGCGAAAATAAACACAGCGGTTTATTATGTCGTGGAAAATGACAGAATCAAGACAAATATACATTCATTCATTTCATTGAATAATATAATATTTATTTATGTTTATATAACAATATATATATACATAATTTGCATTATCGAAATATATAATTATTATTATATGCCTTTATATTATATCTGCACATAATTGCTATTATCCACCAACCCGCATTGGAATTTAGTGGAATGTGCTCTTAACTTTCTCTTCAAAAAGGAAGAAGATGCCTTAGCCCAGCAGTGGGAAAATTTACAGGCTATTGCTATCTATCTATCTAGGAGTATAATTTTTATTTACTGTTGGACCCCATACTAGTAGCCCTGTATGCCAGGCGTTTGTATATGTCGCAGGCAACTAAATTAATAAGCCAATTAATTAACAGCCTAGCCTTTTTACTAAGCAGCGCAATATCGTCTGTTCCAATCGAATAAAGATAAACAAGCCCTTGATTTACGTATGCCACGATTTGTTATAGTTCAGCTATATTTTGCACTACTAATATTACTTGACCAATATATTTTTATTTATATCAGCACACTATTCCTTTAATATACTTATATATACTTTAATTTGACTACCATTGCCTTTTGATTTTGCTTTACAAAATTACCATTTTTTTTTCAAATCCATAATGAATATCATAGATTTTACAAGCTCACCGTGACTCGGTCAATAATATCGCTTAAATTAAATATCAAATGTTATTTGTTTGGCTTTTGTCCTCTTGGGGTAGGGATAGACATTACCACCTTTACCATTGGGCACATGAGGCACGTGCCCAGGGCCCCGAAGAACCAACAATTTCCTTCAGACTTTGGGCTTACGTTGACTGCTATGTATATTTTCGAAAGTGATTTGTAAGAAATAACTAACATATTTATCAAAAATGTTCGATAGTCAACATTAAAAGTAGAAAGACGTGCTCTTCATGATAGAAATAGATATACTATAAAATAGCCATAAGATTGTACAACCAATCAGATTCTTACGAATTTACGAAAATTACCGCACCGTTTATTTGAAACTATACTTAAAGCCTGGCTATGAGCAAAGTATTGGTACGTACATAAGTACATGGTAGTGATAAGTACATGGTAGTAAATATCTACCAAAAGGGCCCGAAAGTTTGGGTGCCCAAGGGCCCCAGCATAGCTTGAGACGGCTCTGGGGATAGACTATTAGATAGACACGGGCTTTCTCACCCAAACCGGAATACAACAATACTAAGTGCAGTTTAACTCCAAGTAGAAGGTTGATGTTTTCTCAGAACAACTCGCAATCTGTCCTTAGGAAAAAGGATTACATTAGGTTAATTACACTAGCACGCGATCCCACTCTAAGTATACGGGTGTACTTTAAAATGTACCGTTTTTATGTCTCCAATATCAAGAGTTTCTATAGTTTGCAAACTTTTTTTTAATATGTAAATTTTACCTTGTATTTTTTATAGCTGTTAGGACATACTTATATATAAACACATAAATACTTTTTAATTGATAGAAAATATGGCTGGTAACAAAATAGACGACATTTTAGTCGTTGAAATAGTCGGTTGTTATTTTTATTTATTTTAGACAGTCCTACGAAAGAATAGGACTCCCGATGATAAAAGGTCACCTGCATTCTTAGAAACGGGGATAACCCGCCATAACGCTAACGTATACTCTATCAAATGACATATAAAAAAAACGACTTTGACATTGATTTAACGCGATGTTGATCATTGATCGAGATATTGAATAATCAATGAATTCCATATTCATTATGATTTCGTGAATGACATGCGTTATCAAGAGGGGGGGGGGGGTGTTGAAGTTCTATTCAGGAATAATTAAAATTATAGTGAAATAAATAAATGAAATGGATTAGTCTAGAACTACATTTTATTATATAAAACTTCCTGTAGTGTAATTCAGGAGAACGTATGTTATCTAAGGTTTGCTTATCTCCTTTTTCAATAGGCTATAGTCAGTACGGTATACTTATAATATCAATATTTAGTATTGTTATGTTGTGTGGCTCACCCACCCTTAGCTTCAAAGGTTGATGGCCCATTGCTCATCCACTTACCAGGATTGCACGTCCTATATAATAAAAAATAATAATTAATGTTATTAGTAAGTGCGTCATTTTAGCGCTGTTCTTTGTCAATCGTGGGAAGTTACGTGACAAGTCAACAAATCTTAAACGCGATCATTCGATCACGTTGAGAATGAAAAGATGTAGTAATTAAAGTTTTAATCGATATAAAATTGTACTCAACTGTAAAACACGATACAAACTATATAAATAATACAACTACATGTTACTTTTTGAGTAACCTTGGCCGTTAGTTAGAAGTTCGTTTAGCGTTAATACTGAGACTTAAATTAAAAAATTATATAACCAAAAATTTTAATTTTTGTACAGTTAAATTAATATTATACGGACAATATGAAATTGTTCTATAGAATCCAAATAAACAAATAATAATTTTCTGTTCTTATATAATTCTTAATTAGGCATTTTTTTTATTTCATATTATTTCATATAAAACTGAACAAAACTACTCTTACCTACAAATTTATAAAATAAATCATCTCAATCATAAATAAAATCTCAATAAAAGTTGCCCTACCTATTCAATATAACATAAAATACTTTACTTTACTTGGTGGGCTTTGTGCAAGCCCTTCTGGGTAGGTACCACCCACTCATCAGATATTCTACCGGCGAACTCAGTAATGTTGTGTTCCAGTTTTAAGGGTGAGTGAGCCAGTGTAACTACAGGCACAAGGGACATAGCACCTTAGTTCCCAAGGTTAGTGGCGCATTGGAGATCTAAGGAATTGTTAAAATTTCTTACAGCGTCTATGAGCGGTGGTGACCATTTGCCATCAGGTGGTCTATATGCTCGTCCAATCTATTCCATAAAAAAAATGTATGTAAATCTTAATAAAAAAACTTCTTACTAAAAATTTCGAGTTGACTTTTCGTGGGGAAATATGGAGGCTTGAAATTAATCCTCCAATTCGAGTTAGTACGATACACACGTAGCAGATTTTCACCAGACTCATTCGACCTCAGAATGTTTTCTTTCACGGCACGAAATAAATTATAAACTCAAGTAAGCGGCCATCTTGACTTCCCTTAATAACACCGAAATGCTTATTAAACAAAGATCAATCACAAAGGTCCTTGGATAGCGACCAATGCTACGATTTCTCATTGCCCAAGTTTCTCAATAATACGTACCGACGCGACGTGCGCGCTACGTAATCCTAATAATGACTTCGTTATGAAACCCGCACTTAATTTTTCCACCAATATTGCTTTCATTCTATTGTGTCAGTCAAGCAGTTGAATCTGTGTCGTAATGGTTACATTTATATTATATACAAGAACTTGAAATTCACTCTTATCACGTAAATAGTATTAAATTAGAGCAAGTGAAACTGTAAAGCGCAACTACTTAAATAATAATGTTTGTGTATACTGTAACCTTCGAGAAAAAGAAACGAACGAAATGTTTTAGGTAACAACGACTTTTAATTTATTAATATAGATAAGTTTTAAATATATAGTAGATAGCACTTCTGGATATCAAGCGGATATCGTTATTTGAATTCCGAACAAAAGGCATTGTTTGAATTTTCATGTTCCATCATGCGTTGTTTATATTTTAATTGTACTAGACGGTAAAGGATGATGTCGTCCTGATCGGTTTCGGTCACGGCGGCTAATCTCAAAGAAGACCAGCCAATACGCGGGACATATAATAGTGCACAACAGGCACAGGACCAATGACAATACGTATTTTCCGAGGCACGGGTATATATGTACATACTTTCAAGTTCTAGACTTCAGGCTATTACTGAATATTTTTTTATCGGGCAACCTGGGCTTTGAGCCCAGCACCTATGTGTCTGTGGCCTTATATGTTTTAGATGAAATGATATATAATATATCTCTATATATAGTTACCTGAGAGAGAAAACCTTAATTAATGTTGCTTTGTAAATTACGCACATTACATATTATAATGCTGACTCTTAATACATTTTCGAAACCGTTTATTTAATTTAAAATTCGAACAGAAGTTTTTTTCTTAATATATTCTGTTTTTCTAAATCGACTCAGAATTAAATATGCATTTATAAATAATAAAATAATATAAGTTAAATAATTTAAGCGGCACTTTGTTATAATTATTCGAAAATGAATTACTACTTAGCATATAATTGGAGTGAAGTAGAAAATAAAACATACAAAAGCGGCAAAGTCGTGATAAATATTGTGTACAATTGTTATTTGTCCATAAACCGCACGGTCGCTTTCAGGCGAGCGCCGACACTTATGTTTATAATAAAATTACATATTTTCTTTTATTTATTTAATATCTGGCAATATTTTCAGTGACCTATTTAATTCTGTAGTATCATCAGTGTACAATAAGGTCCTCCCAAATCTGTACGCACTTAACTTGAAAACTACCGAACGGATTTTTTATACGGTTTTTACTAATGCATGGAGTGATTTATTTAGGTGTATAATTCATAAATATTTCATGTAAATTGGATGCAATATGAAGGTGACTGTTGAAGTCGTCGGAAAATAAGATGCCGACCGATAGAGATGTATATTATGTTATAAACGTTATATGTAGCCCGTAGTCTACCCGTGCGAAGCCGGGTTTAAAAGTTTTCCGGTGTTTTCCGGTTTGAAATGGTAATTAGTCAGTGTAACTAAAGGCACAAGGTACATAACATCTTAGTTCCCAAGGTTGGTGGCCCATTGTCGATGTAAGGAAGGATTCAGGTTGCCCATGTAACCAACCGGCTACCTATACCATAAAAAACTGTTATTTCTCTAATGCCCCAGTAAAATATTAAAAAGAACAAATATCAGGAATATTTGTTCTTTTAGTCCTTCTTTTAAGTAATAAAGCCGTCTAAACTGAATAAATATTCCATAAATATTTTTAATTTCATGACCCGTTAGTCCATAGTAAACATTTCATGAACAATTTGATTTTATACGCTCCGACGTTTCGAGGACTTCAGATTTTTGCATGATTTCAACGAAATGAATTTATCGGGTGCACCCAGCCGGTGTATGGAAATGAAATGGAAAATATTCATGACGTTCGCCGGATCTCATTTTTCTTCGTCCGCTCTTGCTTGCCTGTTTAATATTTAAAGAATACATGAGCGCAGCGACTCACTCGCTCTCTGCGTCTTGATTCTTGAACTACATTTCTCTTTTATATTATTTTCATTTCGCATTTTTCATTCATTGCATACAAAACAACAATCAAGCACAAAATGTGCTTCTACATTTCGAGTAATATGAATTACTTAGAAAAATGTTCAGGAGCTAAACTTACCCAGCAACACATGCTGCATACTTTTATAAATATATATTAGTACTGTTTATATTATATATACATCGGTAATCTGACTTTAAATAGTATAAAACAAACTTTGTTTATGTCTGTTGCATCACGTACATTCGACATTCGTACCATTAGAAATATTAAACGTACTTCATATCACCAATGCGACACCAATCTTAAAAAAGTGGTTACGTCCCTTGTGGCTATAGTTATACTGGCTCACTTACCCTTTAAACCGAAACAGTAATACTAAGAATTGCTCTAACAATATTTTTTTTACATGAGTACTTAAAATTATTATTCTTATTTGTTCTAAAATATATAATATATAAAGATCTTCTTAACATTTTCTTGCTAAGCGCACTTCTCGCTTTCTTTTGCAAATTGCCATGCAAAGTCGGAACGATTCGCTAGTTTATTAAGATATTTTCTGCTCAAGACCTTAAATCAACAAATAGATACTAGCATAACCCAAATAAACATGTAGTCTTTTTTGTTTGTCATGAATGGGCAACACGCAAATAGGCGATATGAGGGCTTTGTCAACAAACAGTGATATTATATTGTAGACATTCTAAATATAATGCCTTGTAGTTGTTTGAGTTGTGACTGCCTATTACGGATGTCCTCGATACTTTTCATACAGACATTTACATTAAGAGCCTGTAAATTTCCCACTATCTGGGCTAGGGCCTCCACTCCCTTTGAGGAGAAGGTTTTGGAGCATATAGCTCATAGGAGCACATGCAGGTTTCCTCACGATGTTTTCCTTCACCACCGAGCACGAGATGAATTAAAAACACAAATTAAGCACATGAAAATTCAGTGGTGCTTGCCTGGGTTTAAATCCGTAGTCATTGGTTAAGATGTACGCGTTCTAACCGCTGGGTCATCTCGACTCTTTTCACACAGGGACACAAGTAATGTTAATCATTATTTTGTTTATTTTAATCGCACTTACGTCTTGACCGCACGATTGATTTTGGATCCACGACTGTCACACTAAGACGCGACGTATATTGGAAAAAATATTTACTGTAAATAAGATGCGATTATACAATATATAGAATGTCGATGTAGATATATAACAATTAATTAAAACTAATTATGTTCACAATAAAATATTAATAAAAAACGAAATATAGGCACGGACTCAAAAGGATATAGATAGAAGAATATTAAAAAAAAAAAGATTATAATATGGTTGTTAGTGGTTGTAGAACCTGTGAGCTATCTCTTGTAAAGGGATGAGAATCAGATCTCGCAAGCAGCCTCAGGAATACAGCGTTGCGTAGACCTGGGAGCTAAGGACTTGACCCATTCTCAATTCTCACTTTTTCTAATACTTATGTATTTGTACGGCTGCTGCTCTTTGTAAAATAGAAGATATTCTGTCACAGTACAACAAGATTTCTTATTGTTGTTGTTGTTGTTGTTTACTGATTTCTCGTTCAAGTATAATTCAAGCAGTCAGTTAATTAAACATTCAGCGCCCCGTCCCGTCGCAATTTTCACAACAATGGCTGCCCGCGCCATTACGCCTTATCGGCACGATGTCGCGATGTCGTAAACAGTTGACGGATTTGTTTTTGATAAATTGTTGTTACACATTCAGCTTAGATTGATATATTTTTTTATTTATAATAGGTAGGCAGACTGGCAAATGGATAATCTGATGGTAAGTTGTTACCTCTACCAAATAGACATTAGCGACTCTGGGATCACGGTATCATGCCAAAGCGATCCCGTGGTACCCACGGAAGGTACGGTGAGGGTACCGCTGGTTTTGATGGTCTTCCTGGGCTCCGGCGACCCACATACCACATACTTAACGTAGGTATGTGGGTGGTGTGCGTAATGTTTTTAAAAAGAAAAAAAAGGGTCCGACCATACGACCTCACTTATTCTCTTATCTTAATAATTATAATTTACTTAATTACTTATAACATGTAATCCATAAAAAATAATAGTTTGTGGATTTTGCAGAAATATACGTGTACAATTTATATCTTGCCTGACAAAGAAGGGAACTCAACCCGGAAGGAATTTAAAAGTCAAAGTCGAAGCGAAAACAGATTTGCCAATTCATTGGCAGGTGTTAGGTAGCCTGTAGTTAGGTTATAAGTTATGTCTAATATTTCCACAAGCCTGGCTTACATGGAATACTATAGAGAAATAAAGTTAAATATATTTTATTATTTTAATAAATATATTAAGTTAATAAGATTTTTTAATTTCATTCTTCAGAATTCTGATAGGGTCGCCCGTGTTAGGGACCTGGCTGGTAAAAGCCATGACGACTGTATCACCAGTACTAGCTGCGAATAGCGTTCTCCTAACAAATTATGACCATTGTTCAAAAATTATATAATCATCTATTTAAGTAACATCCGAGGCTGAAGTTTTTTTATGTAAATGTTAAATGTTTCATTGTTTATTAACATTATGGGCTCGCTTCTAGAATTCATTGTGCATTTGATTATAGATTATTACAAAAGAGATAATGCAGTTAGTACTTTGTATGTAGGGCTTGCATATCTAGGGTTGCCACTCTATTAATTTATTGTACATATAAAATAAGGGAAAAAAAACAATTGTATCTCATGAGCGTGGTCTTATTATTTTTTGATTCTATATATAGAGTCGTCGTATATTCGTAGTTTAACGCAATTCAATTAACGTTATAAATATTTAATGTAATATTTTTAACGTTATTTTTCTGTTCGTTACATTCATTTTATTCTTAAGTTAGTTTTGGAGTCAAGACGCCTAAATGGATAGTCATGCATCATTTTAAAAAAGTGGTCCTCGATTTCTTGGTCATAGTTTGTGCTTGTAATTTATTACGTACTTGACGATAAAGGTAATTACTTACCATCGTGAGGAAAGGACCTGTTTACGAATAATAATTTTCATTTAGACTTTCACTCTTCAGAGCTAGCGTTTAGCGTCTAGCGTTTAGCGGTAACAATATTAGTGGTTTCCTGAATTTTATTCGTTATAGTACGGAAATAACTCATCATATTATATTAATAATATACTTAAGAAGGACTAATATTATAAGGTATTAAGAGGTAACATTTATTTGTTTTTATGTAAGAAGAAAACTTGGAACTGAGTATCCAATTAAAAAAAAAACAGTCATTATTCTTGAGTACTTTGTGGTATAAATAAATGAATTAATTAATTACACTCGTTCGAATCAGGGAGGGTTACTAGTGTCATATAAAAAAAGTTATTTTAGATAGTAATCATAATTTCCCTTCAACATCGAACGAATGGTGGCTAATTTTCAGGCGTCGTATTTAAGCGTAAAATTATATTTCTTTTTATATTATAATAATGGTATATATGTTCCTTGTTTTTATAATATCTTATGTTTTTTTGTACTTATATGATTCTTCATTACAAGCTATTTATACGTTGAATTATATTATATAAAAATGATTAGCGAAAAACGTTCTTTGAAAATATTGCAAATTTCATATCAAACCATTAGCGTCTTTCGAGTTAAAAAACATCGATTCTTTTATATATAACCATAGATTAAAACGATGAAAGTAAGATCATTTATGGCTATTAAGCGAATAAAGTGAACAGTCAACTTAAATACTTTCCTTATTTAATTCTTTTGATGTTAAAGTAAAAGCCGACAAGCAAATAACACCACGTATATACCACTTATCCTCCACACGTTGTGGTGATCGGACAATTAATATAAATACGCTAATTACACGACGATCTGTTAATTACCGCCCTTGAACATTTTTGTTTATTATAAATAATAAAAAAGCCAAGTAAACAAACTTTAACGGCAAATTGACGCGATATCATTGGTCGAGAGCTTGGTTAATCTATGATATTTACTATTGATCGAAACTGTTGTCGAAATCTTGGAAGTAAAATTAAAGTTAAAATATGTATTTAAGTTTAATAGTGTTGTATTATAAATAAAGATATGTTAATCATAAACTCTTAGTAGTGCACAATATAGCTGAGCAATTAGCAAATCGCACAAAATACGTAAAATTACTGTTTTTTTATATTTTTGCCTACTTCCATTGGAATAGGCTATAGTTTAAAATAGTCCATAGTTTTATAGCATCAGTGAGATAAATTATATTATAGTTGATTAATTTATTATACGTACATGTAGGAAGGTAGGTATATGCGTTTATAAACGCCAGCCCTGTTTAACGTAGCGTGCTGATGATCATAATAGGCGATGCGATTACCGGGCACATAGATTGTTCACATACATATAAAATAGCTTATTTATATATGTAGTTGTATGTTAATTATTGCTCAATGTTTTTTTTGGTTAGAACACATATATATTTGCTATGTATGATACATAAACTATGCTACTATAAATGATGGCACGAAAAATTCATATATATATATATATACCTACTTGTATTAAAAAATATAAGATGAAATCGGCTGTTATTTTTTTTAATTTCAATGGTGATCCACACACACATAAGTATTTATCATAAACATAATAACCACCAAACAAATCGCCAAACAGCGATTTATTCCAAATGATGTTAGGGTTAGAAATTTAATTTCAATCAAATTTCTCAAAAAAAAAAATATATCCCGCTGAGTTTCTTTCGCCGGTTCTTCTCAGGTCCGAGGTGCTAAATTCCGAACCGGTGGTAGATTTTTGACAATCAAAAGCAAGTGTAAACACTTCTATATTGAATAAAGATTTTTGACTTTGACTTTGACAATAGAATTATATATACTTACATAATTTCATTGCAATTTCATTTTGTTAAATGACTATATTTATTACACTACTGGCTACTTTGTCAATGTTACTACTATTGTGTCAACGTTATTGGCCAAGCTCAGGGACCCACTTGTTGCTTGCTAACCAGCAGCATAACACCAGTAACCAGCAAACAGTACTACACAGTATTATTTTGTTCCGGTTTGAAGGGTCAGTAAGCCAGTGTATTTAAAAGTGACATAACATCTTAGTTCCCAAGGTTGGTGGCACATTGGTGATATAAGGAATGTTTAATATTTCTTATAGCGCCATTGCATGTGGGTGGTGATGACCAATTAGGTGGCCCATTTGGTCGTCCGCCTACCTATATCATAATAAAGAAATATAAAAAAATCAAGTAATATTTTTAATTTAAGTAACGCCATCTAGCTGACTCACATATTACTAATCGATAAATTGCAGCCATTTTACGACAGATGGAGCTAAAACTGGTTCTCATTGAATAATGTATAAACACATATAATATACCGAAAAATATTTTTGCAAAAGCAATGAATAATTATAATATAATTTTATAAAAAATGAGTAAGTACCAATTCTAGTAAAACTACTTTTATAAATATAGTACTATAAACTTTTAAAAGATGGCGTTGTGTTGAGTAAAATATAATCATTATACCAATAAACTTAAAAAGTAAAGTTACCGTTCTTTGTTTCTTAATTTGTATATAATAAAAATAATAATTGAAATAAATCAAGATTACCGTTAAGTTAAATCAACTAAAGCCGGTAATATTAATTGCGAGTTTGCAACGATTATTACAACTACATTATTATTTAGTATATTTATTAGACCTGGATTTACTTTTCTAAAATTACTGGTCTAAAATGCAAGATATTTTTGAAACGAAAGGAACGTTAATAAAATAAATTTTGCATTAGGTACATACTTTTTTATTGGTTATCTTTTAGTATAAATTCTTTCAATAATCATACATTTCGACTTTTTTATGAATTGTTGCGTATTTTCTGTAGATATATTTGAAATGTATGTCATCGCCATTACTTCAGTCGTCTTTATTAAAACATATTTATAACACAAATATCGGGACATCTTGTGTAAGTCGAGGCATCAGTCTACTCTATGTGGGACATCTCTAAATATCGGGACTATGAATGTTTATATATCCGAATGTATAGTATAGTGCCAAGGAATTAATTTTTCGTTCGTCTCTTCTCTGTCTTTTAAATTTATCTACTTTATAAAGACCTAAACATCACTCCTGCGTTTGACAAAAATAAATGTACAGTAGAACCTTGTTTATCCGAACTAAATGGGACCGAGACTAGTTCAGATAATCAAAAGTTGATATAATCGAAATCCTGCTATTTTGGGACAAAATCAAACAAAAATAACACCTTTTTACATAAAATAGTACAGTATATTAAAATTTAATATACATATTAAAAATATATACGTTTTTTACATTGTAGTAATATAAAACACCTAAAAAAAGTCAGATGCTAGTTTTATAGTATTTTTTTTGTGAAATCGTCATTCTTACGGCTGCAACGCGCGAACGTTCGGATAATTCAGGGTTCGGATTATCGAGGTTTTACTGTATTATTAACTTATGCAATATCAGAATTGGATCAATATACAACTTTATCAATATCGGGTTTTACCTTTTTAGTAACGGCGTTTATTTCTTTATTTCTTTATTTTTCTTTACAGTTTATTTCTTTGGTTTAAAGAAAGATTCCATCTTATCTATATATTTAAAGGCGTCGGTTATTACTTGGCAAAATGTTTCAACGCTATTACATTTAATTGCCACAGTACAATCGTAAGCAAAAATACCGTTTGATGTTTTGTTGATTAAATAATATCATTTACATAGCAGATAAATAGAATAGGCCCTAAAATACAACCTTGAGGTACAGTTTCTTCTTATACTATCTTTAGACAGTAAAAATATCTTAAAATGGACTAAATAAGAGTCTTTTAGCACCAGGCTCCCAACTGATAGTTATTAAACATTATCTTAGGTACCAGAAAACATGACTCTAGTTCGAAAGAGGCAAGAGGAAGGGATCTTTGATTTTGCTTAATTGGAATAACACACTAATAACAAAAGATGGGCGTCATCCACCATCATCAAAATCAAAACATACTTTATTAAAGTAGGCTATTACAAGCACTTTAGAATCCTCATTCAACAAACTATATTAAGCGAAGCTACCACCGGATCGGAATGCAGATTCTAAAGAGAAAAACCGGCAAGAAACTCAATAGTTACTCTTTTTAAAGGTTTAAAAATACAAAAATATGTTAGTTGTTTACATGTATACATGTGTACATGTATATAATACATCCTGTCTGGAAGTCAAACAGGTATTAGCTCCACGCTTTTTTATCGTCTATCATTTGGACCAAAAAAATGTCGTTAATGTCCACTGCGGAATAAAATGCTACTACTACTAAAATGCTAATGTACATACCTATGTAATATCGAGAATAAAAGTGAGGAACAAACAACAAACGCTTCAGTATACCTGTATCGTGTTTACATTTTAATAACTTGGCAGTTTCGTGATTTTTTTTAAACTGAAATGGTTTCCGCTATACAATTGTATAACGTGGGAAATATGTCTTTCTTATCTCAGGTTAAATTACGTGTTTTATGACTGTGCATATTTATATTCTAATCTAAAGTTTTAATATTGTCGTATTTTAAAGTTAAACCTTGAATAGCTTTTGAGAAAATTTAAAACGCTTTATCCCTGGGGAGGGAAAGGGTATTTAAATCGATATAATATCAGTATATTAAAATGGTAAGTTGGTTGGTATGGTGAGACGATTCTTAGATGCATCGACCCGTGTAATATTTTGAGATAGTAATAAATTTTAATTCATTAGTTTTAAAGTTAAACAGAACCGATACTCAGCACTAAAATAAATAAAGAATAGTCATGCGAAATATTCAATAAAATATTTTTAATTAGATGTGCTCCCTTTGGGGGCGAAAGGGGGCTGTTTCACCTGATAGCAAATAATCAGTAACGACCATTTTACTTTATAAGTAATAAATATGAGCCGATTCTTATTCCGTCAATGTATCTCGGCTCGTTGTACTGAAATGCAATCGAAAAAACATAAAACAGCGTACCGAGTATTCTAGTACAAAGTAATACAAACATTAGTTCTAGCGTAAAATAAACAATGCACAGTAATGCTGTTTAAATTATGAATGGGTTGTATCTATTGCGCCCATCGGGTGCCGGTACAAAGCTACACCATCATACATTTTTTAAGTTTCTAATATCATGGGCGTAATTATTTATTTAATCTATAAAGAATCAAAAGAAATCATAGACTTGAACAAGTGATATTACATATATCAATGTAATAATTATAAAATGAACCAATATAGCCTATTGCCGTTTGAGACACGAAGTGAGTTCTTTTAGAATACTAGCTGCTCGTGTCGACTTCGTCCATGTGAAATAAGTATTTTATTTACTTCCCGATCACAGCGCCACCTACCTTAAATATTCAAAGACTCACTCGAATAAATCGTAGAAATTGGTTCAACCGTTTAGTTTCATACACACGATCACACACGTAGGATCTGTACGTGTATGTACCTATTACATGTTCGTGTGCGTGTGTAATATGTATATAAAAAGAATGTATGTCTTATAAAAGGAATCATACATCTTAATGCTCAACATTGTTGTAATTGGTAATTGTGTCGTATAATATTTTGTTACTTGTAATATAAACAAATAAACCTATCGATATGACACGTGTAAAACCACGGTAGTTATAAAGGGGATATCTGTATTTTCATAAATATTAATTACTTAGAAAACTTCGTATTAAACAAGAAACTTGTTCGAATTAAGTGTATAAAATTTATCTTATTATGATTATTAAATTACCTAACTCCATTTTAAAATAAATATAACCCGAAAGCGATGATTTGGATATTAATATTTATTTAGTCATAATGAACATTTAGAAATATGTCTTTTTATAAATATTTTTTGTTTAATAATACATATCTTCACTAGCCGAAATACCTATGTCCCACAAACCACCTATTTTACCCACTCGAGGGGTATATCAAAAAAAAGTAAAGCCAAGTCATTCGTCGAGACTAAAACTATCTTCATAGCAAATAACATCTTAATCGGTTCAGAGGCTTAGCACGAAGAAGTAACAGACAGAGTTATTTTCGCATTTATAATATTAGTATCGATTTGTTCTGTGATCGTTTTTTTTTTATAGTAGTTTGCCATGACAAAACATTAACATACCCACGGCTAATTTAAAAAAAAAAAAATAAATCTGAGGAATCTGTTTCGTACCTAGCAACTTCATAGTTGTATTAAAGGGAAAGTTGGCAATCTATATTTTTCCAATTCCTCGTGTGATATTCTTTTGACTAACATCGAGAATTAATTTCATTTATAATAAAACATATATGTATTGGTTATTCGAGATTTCGCTGAGCAACCTTGCGATTTATCGCCCATATTATATAACAGTTAATCTTTGTCACCATCACATAAGAGATAAAGTAATAATAATTATAAAAAAATCTTATACCATATGTTAGACTTTACATTTTGTCTACAGATGTCATCACAGTGGGTCGTTACTTCCCTAATTATTCTTATTAGTTACCCAAAACATGTAGTCCATTCCGCAATTGAAACGGTGTAATAAAACACGTGTTGTATGTATGTACAATCTGACGAGATAGATTGTAATCTAGCGATGTTTGTAATCCTACGGTGACATACATATATATTGTGTTTTATGAATCGATGTAATTGCCATTAAGTATGTGCAAAACAATTGCTAGAATTAGTTAACGTTTGGTCAGTGATTTCGTTTTCATAAAAAAAATACATGTATCACCAGTTTCTGCCGTAGCTTTGCTCACGTGAGGAGGAGGTTATGCAGTGTTAGGTACTCTTTTCCGGGATAAAAGGTGTAATATGCTATTCAAGACTTAAATCCGTCGCTGTACCAAATTTCATTTAGATCCGTTCGGCCGTTCTGCTGCGATTGAGTAACTAACATCTATCCATGCAAACTTTCGCATTTATAATAAGTATTAGTAAGATGAATTGATTTTTTTTTTCTCAGCATGATATCCGTTATTTATCTCAAAAAATAATACTTAATTGTTTTTTATAGATTTCAATTTCATAATATAAAAAACGCTTACGATACAAATTTCAAATATATTTTTTTTTTATTACAACCATAATTGCAACTTTAACGTACATTTGCTTATAACCTTATACCACTACCAAACCAAACTAAAAAAATATATTTTTGGCTAAATGCAATTTTTTAAACACAGATAATTGTATTTTATTGTAATTTAATTCCCATACAAACTTTGACGTCTACATTCTATATTTCTACATTTTGTAAACTGCAATCCTTACTATAAAGTTTTATCTATATAATTTAAAATATGACACACTTAAATACAGTCTTCCAACTCCTACTCCAAGTCTAATCCCTTGGGGAATTCATAAATAAATAACTTACTAAGTGCTTCTTCTCGTTCAACTTACTGAAACTACGGAGTGTACTTAGTTTTAATTGGTGGTTGAGCTTTGTGCAAACCGAACTGAGTAGGTTTTACCAACTCATCACATATTCTACCGCCGAACTGCAGTACTTAGTAGAGTTTTATTTCGGTTTGAAAGGTGAGTGAGAAAGTATAAGTACAGGCACAAAGGATATAACATCTGGGATTCCAAGGTATGTGGTGCATTGGTTAAGTAAGAAATGGGAAACATTTCTAGCGCCAATATCTAGGGGCAATTGTGATCGCTTACCTATAGGTCTCTCATTTGCTAATTCGCCTTTTGATATTATAAAAAAAAAAATCTGTCACAAAAAAAATATAATAGGAGAAAAAGTTCCAAAGTATTTTCAGTGACGATGGCATAAGCTCACAACGGATCTAATTTCTAAAGATGATATTTCAAGTAAGCACCAAAATGGCATAAACAATCATTTAATTTATGATGACGCTGATTCAGATCTCAATACTGTATTTACTCTTTCCGTATTTTATTTTATTATTTACATACAAATAAAATAATATTATTATCAATTTACTTTAAAAAATACTATATCATTTTAGTTCGAATAAAAAACAAAATTATCAAAAATACCTCATCATTATTCATAATACATACATTTTATTTCAATTCTGCCACACGTGTATCCACCAACCGTCATCGGTGGAGCGTGTTGGAAGACTTCCTCCTCAAAGGGACAGGAGGCCGTAGCCTAGCATCGAGACATTTAGTGGTTTTACTTTTTTCACAAAAACAATCTTATTTTACGTATGGCATTTTTATTATTAATTTAATCGAATATACCTTATACATGGTGTTATAAACATTGCTTAAAACATGTAATGTTGCGCCCGTGTTGTCAGGTACTCTTGTCTACTTCATGCCTACCGCTATGAGTCAGCGGCTACGCCCACGAATAGTCCGTACATTCATGAATAAATTATCATTAACATTTAAATAAAATTATAATAAATGCAATGTGTATGTAGGGAAAAAATATTATTATTATTTTGGTTTAATTGTTATTATTTATCGTAATGCTTATATTTTCATTACATAGTATAAAACAAAGTCACTTACAGGTGTCTGTCCCTATGTATGCTTAGATCATTAAAATTACACAACGGATTTTGATACGGTTTTTTTTAATAGATAGATTGATTCAAGAGGAAGGTTTATGTGTATAATACATTAACAAAAAATTTGAGAAACACTGTTATTTTAGAGGTTTCTAAAGTGTGTCATAAATATACATGTAACTTTTTTTGGGCTTACTTTGCATCGCTGGTTAAACGAGACGGATTAATGTAATGTACTACAGTATGATATACATTAAAAAGGTCTTCAAAAAGAGTCTGGGATAGTATATGTCTATTTCTTAGGGATAACCCACAATAGCCGTTTTTTATCCTTTACTTTTAACGAGAAATAATGGTTTAATTTCGAACCGATTTTAAGCAATACAGCATTAATCCTTATCCAATTAAGTACCTCTATCTATATTAAATACGTTGTTAATTTAATATAGATCAATATGGCCCTTTACAGCATGTAATTTTAATGAATATTTTCGAAGATATTACAGATTTAACGCAGGGACTCAGCGGTTTGTATTTTCTAATCACTGAAAAACGGTTAACGTTGTACCGTTACAGAATGTCTTATTCTGTCATATATTTAGTATCAGCATTACAACCGCGCGAAGCCGGAGTGGGTCGCTAGTTCATAATATTATAACCAAATTGTAAGGTGAAGCAATACATAAATTTTATTGAAATTCTGCCACACGTGTAGCAGCTTTTTTATGTGTAGTAGCTTTTTTATTATTAATTTAATCGCTATACCCTATACATGGTGTTATATACATTGGATGGATACATTACAGAATAAAAAAAATAATAAACGTAAAAAATGATTTGAGATCATGACATCAAACAAATATAATTTGAGTTAATTATGAATAAGACTGTACTTAGCAAGAACTACGTATAATATTGTGTATGCTTTACTTGTGTGCTATATAACGCACTTGTGTGCATAACAATAATGAGTAAAGGGTTTATTTGCGATGAAATCAGGTAATTATGGAAAGCTAATTATGTGTATTACAGTAAATCTAATTTTACGCATAAATTTCATTTTTTAATTTTTATATGGACTGAATAGTCTTTACTGAGTCCTTTTCAAGATGTCGATAAAAAAAAACCAAATAAATCAATTCAAAGGTCATTCTAATGTTGTAAGTGCGATTGAAATAGTTTTGTTAGTTAGTTAAAATAAAAGTATTATTGGAAAAGTGCATCAACATTGTCAAGAACAGCTTAGCTCAATGACTAAAGCTACATACTGTAAAAAAAAAAACCTTAAAATATTTGGCTCCATGATAAAATACCTTTGCAAATCATTTTTAACAAAGGAAAGAATTAAAAAAAAACTACACTGTTATCATTCAAACAGTCAACATATATAATTAATTTTATTAAAATACGTAAAAACTATGAAACTTTGGTATTTGACAACTCATTAAATAATTCGAAGCGTTCCTAATCCATTACCCGTTACTCATGTTACACGAAATTCATGTTAAATTATTCCTTTTGGTGTGGTCATTAATGTTGAAATTTGCGTGTGCCGATTCGGTACTTGTTTGTTTGTTTTGTATACATCCACATGTGTGAGTAGGGTGACTGTGAAGTATCCCTTTTTTGCGAGACTGTTGTACTTAAAAAACTTTATTACTCCATTACATTACCCAAATTATAATAATAAGTGATTTATTATTTTAAGAATATTTCAAAGTGTAACATCTTTAGAATCGTTGCGTTTCGAATGACGGTAAAACAAAAATATGCCAAGACAAAGAACGAAAATAAAAGAAAACAGAATAATTTGATTATCAAGTTTTACTTCTTCTATCTTAAGTACATTTTACTTTAATGTATATATAAAAGTAAAAAATAAATTAAACATTTAAAAAGAAAACAGTATTTTGTTAAGCTCAAAAATAATGGTGACCCTATACGTGAGTGGTAGCCGAGGCTGCGTTTGCGCTCAGTCATCGGCCGGCCGAAGACGGCTGCGACTGGCCGTTCCATATCGAAGCACGCAATCACAACACACGAGTTCGAATTTCGTTTCTTTTTTTTAAATTATAATTTGTGCCAGTAACAAAACGGTAAGTTTTGTTTTTAAATTTTACACCCGTATATTAGTTGTATTTGAACTCAAAGCATTTTAATTGGACGTATATTTATATTTAGTGAAACTTTCTCTTTGAATGCGTATATTTCACTTTACGTACTAAAGTAAAATATTTAGACCGATTAAGTAAAACAATAGCAATAGTGATGTTCTATGTTTCTATGAGTCAGTACGGTACAGGTATTTTAGTCATAACTGCAAAATTTACATTATAATAGATAACTCTATTTATAATTTAGGACTTATACCATTTTAGTGCTTGATCTTTCATTTAGAATATATATAACCATATCTCCATTTCGCTTCCAAATTTACAAGTAAATAATATTTTTGTGTTTTGTGTACAAAGTAACATAATTTTTTTTTTTTATTTAAATAATTATATAGTTTTGTACAAGTTTTATGGAAATAAGGATATACTCCAATTGTATAAAGATTTTATGTATTGTTCATAGAATTAAGCTATTCAATGTATTTATGTTAAGTAAATTATTCTACAAATACCCACATCACAAATATACTGACGACAAGTAATTTAAATTTATAAGTATTTTCGGCAGCACAAATTAAGCTGATTTTGGAAATATAGTTTACTAGTGGTCGCCTGAGGCTTCGCTCGCTTTAGATGTCGGCCATCAAGAGTTCAGCATAAAAAGTAACCGATTGGTTGAATCTTTCTTTATACCAAATTTCATCAAATTCGATTCACGGGTTTGCGCTCGAAAGAAAAACAGGCAGAAAAACAGAGATGCATCACTAGTATTTATATTCGTATACAGGCAATTATGTCTTGTGTGTGTTAAATATTTCTTATTTTAAAAATCTTTAAAAAAAAGTGTGCAACTTTCCGATCAAGTTTTACTCGTTCTCATCTGGATCGGTGCAATCCACTTATCACATATTGTGCCTTTAACAAGTAGTAGCTTTGTACTGTTGTGTTTATGGGTTGAGTAACACAGTAATACAACAGGTACAGGGACATCTTAGGTCCCAAATTAGAAGCCGCATTTATGATGTCAGGGGTGATTAATATTGCTTAGTGTTAACGTCTATGGGCGGTCATCAGTTACAATCAGATGGTCCATTTGCTTGTCTGTCTATTGTAAATAAAAAAAATCTTCAATTTTCAAATCAATCTCTGAAAATCTGTCTCTTATCCGCTATGATGAAGTCTATCTCATTTCGCGTCACAGCGTCGGGACTCTGCCAGGCCCACCTCCTATGGGACTTCTTCTTAAAGAATGAGTTCATCAAGAAGAGTCCCTGCATCTTGAGGAAGTTGACCAGCATTTGTCCCCTGTGATTCCATGTAGTCCGATGCGCAGCTCTGATCATTTTGCCGGAAATATAGTAAGTGACCGGACTCTAGGGTTATCGTGTTCTTACCCTATCTTCGGACTTCTGATAACCCTAAAACGTGCCAGTTAATATGGTCTAGCTCCACTTCCAGCTAGGCGAGGTGGTGTTCGAGTCTCAGAGTGCGTCCATTGTAACATGCCAAATAAAGTCGTTTGTGATGGTAGCCTACCGTCACCCGGGGATTCTTCGCACCCTCCGCCCCCCCCGTTATTGTTACGATGTCAAGATAGTTTCGAAAAAACTAGAATTTTATAGAACAGGCTTATAATAGGCATATAAATAGGCCTAGCAGATCTAGTAAGAATGTCTAGGTCAAAGCACTTGATGTAGTTTTAAAGTCAAGGCTCCAGGATAATACCTAAGAAAAATATGATTTTAGAAATGACATCAACTAACCATAAGTATAGCTGTAATAAAAAACTATTTATTTATTTAAAAGCACAAAACGTATGTACATATAAATTATATAAAAATTAACTAACATAACATTAATAAAATGCTTAATATGCATGTCAATTACAACTGTACACAGCCCATCAAAAGTTAAAAGTAACAAAAACTATAAACAAATTAAATTAAAAAAAAATGTGTGAATTAAATCATAATTGTTATAATAAAAACAGTTTTGGTTAAATTATATTATCTGATGTCGTCGAGAGTTTGAATTTTGTCCATAGAGTTGGTTTTAATGTACATAATTATCAAAAGGTTGCGAAACTCATAAGTCTGGTAATTTCAGCTTGTCAATCAAGAACCATTCGATAGGTGCTATAGTTGTCCTGTGTATTTGAGCGTCTGGTTGGGTGCGATCCATTCTATAACTATTCTTCCGCCTATTATCAATACTTTATATTGTTGTATTGAAAAACTTGTGAGCTGGTGGAATTTTAGTCACAAAGATTGTATTGAATACGGAAAGAATGTCATATATATTTGCAAAGCACTTCTACAGGCGAAGGATTTCCTTATTTGTGTCTTTCTTAAATCAAAACCAAACCAGAGATTTTACTAGACTCTCGCTATTCATGTATACTGTTTTATCTGGTTTTTCATTAATCTACAATATAAGTTTTCTATGTAGTTCTTTATCAAAGTTATTTCACTTCGAACACACATGGCTATTCCATTGTATACTTTATTCTGTCTTGTAACGTTGTAAGCGACTAGAGCTTATCCTTATTATGTCCCTTGGATTCCATTTGCTTCACTAATCATAGATGAAATAAACTATATGCTTTTAATTATAGTGTAATCAGGCTTTAAAATGCGTCGGCTAATAAAAAATAGTTTATGTCCATTCTAAATTCTCGAGACTATTTTCAATAAAAAAGGTTATTTTAAATTCGACTAGTAGTTCCAAAGATAAAGAGCTGCTTGTTCCTGAGATCAAACTTCAGTTTTATGACATTAATATTAAATATTATTTCTGAGGTGGTCATATTTTAATGGAAAAAACTAATTAATTTATTAAACCCAAGAAGTTGGGAACATTAATAATAATAAAGCAATTAAATTAAAGAGGACACGAACGCTTAGTCAGTGGATTTAATAAATAAAATAATTATAAAACAAAACATTGAAACGTATCAAATTGCCAGACGAAAAAGAAATGACAGACGACTTTTTTTTTAACTTTAAAACGATTGCGAATTAACACAACATCGATTCATCATAGTCGTTGATGATTCAAAACCTGTCCTAATTGAATCGCCTTAATATTGTATTATCGACTTAACTAGTGTAGGAACTTGTTCCGCTGATGAAAGTCGCACCTTGTGTCTAAGGATCGGGTACATTGATTCTTAAGAGCTAATTAAAAATTGATATAATATTTTTATGAAATCATCTTTTTAATGTACGCACAAAACACGTCATTGTCGAGAATAGAATATTTAATATGATATACATTATTATACTAGCGATCGGCCCCGTCTTTGCATGTGCAATTTATTAATAAACCCATACCTCTCGGGAATAATGTAGCCTTCTACCAGTGAAAAAACAAATAGATTGGATTATTAGTTCCGGATATTAAACCCAACATACAAACAAACAAATTTTACATTAGCAATATTAATATAAATTTGAAGAGCTTACACTTGTGTTTGAACAAGCATGTTACATATTATAGTTATAATGATTTCGAAACTCTAGCGTGAAATATCAGAAGGCGACATTTTAGGTTAGATACAATAACTAGATGAACCTGTGGCTTTACCCGCGCGGAATTTTACCCCCCTTAAGGGTGGGGTTTTGTAAAATCCGTTTTTAGTAATGTCTACACCCTATATGGAACCTACCTGCCAAATCATAAGTTTGTAGGTGTTATAGTTTCTGAGATTTCGTGCTCAATCATAAGCAGCCTGTAAATTTCCCACTGCTGGGCTAAGGGCTCCTCTCCCTATGAGGAGCATATTCCACTACACTGCTCCAATGCGGGTTGGTGAAATACATATGTGGCAGAATTTTTTTGAAATTAGACACATGCAGGTTTCCTCACGATGTTTTCCTTCACCGCCGAGCACGAGATGAATTATAAACACAAATTAAGCACATGAAAATTCAGTGGTGCTAGCCTAGGTTTGAACCTGAAATCATCGGTTAAGATGCACGTGTTCTAACCACTGAGTCATCTCGGCTAGGGATCAATCAATGAGCAGTATTTCGCTTATATATATACATAGATAGAATAAAAATTCATAAAAATAAATTTGTTTTAAAAATTTTCGCTGCTTCAATATTATTATATAGAATCTGCGAAAATAAATATACTCATAAATAACTCGCACATATGTAATATTGTTGTCATAAATAAAATTTTATATATTATATCTAGCTGCTCGTCCCGACTTAGAAAGGTTAAATAAGAATTTTATACCTTCTGTACGCGTGTTATAAAGAAAAACCAACAAATAAGCTAAGCATGGTTCTCAGTGTAACACAATCTTTATATTACTCGTTTGCATGTGAGCTTAACATAGCAGTAAAAAACGAAAGTCGTTGAAGACGATATGATCTCAGGACAACGACTCCATATACCTCGACTATCCTCGACCGGTTCCGCAATAGCCAATTTTAAAGGTCCTTTACCTTGTTATACAAACCTTTTGACACTCAACTCGGACTCCAATATTACAACGAATATAATATGTGTATATGTATGTGGGATTATAGTGAGTGAAACGTTTTAAAAAGAGTAACATTTCTTTAATAACTTCGGAATAAAAATAAACGCGTCTTACGTCTTACGTCTCGTATATAAATATATGATCTGTAATTGTGACAAATCCACCAGCATGATAATATGCGATAACTCTTATCACAGGGACTAATTGTCAAAATTGACGACATTGTTGCTTTACGGGGAAATGATACGTAGTATTCAAATGTTTTTCTTACAACAGATTCAGAAGAACTTGGTTTGGTAGAGATTGAAATATTCAAAGTTTTTGCGATATACCCGCATATTTTCATTCTTTTATTTTTGTTTCAATCTGAAATTACTGAACGTAACGGTCTGAGATTATTATCAATCGACGCGGAATAGCTTGTAGATGTTTTGAGGCTATACGTTATTTAAATTTCGTTGATCCTTTACCCTTTTCTTTCCTAATGCCTGCTAAGCGGCTAAAAGCTAGTATTAGAACTATATTATCAAAGTCCAAAATTATAATTTAATTCATATAAGAAGGCTCTTGAATGCACTTTCGAATTGACATTTCAGAAGATTGTATTAAATGTAATCCAGTTCAGAAATCAGTTTTATTTATATTTTTTGTTTTCTTCATATAATCCTCTGTATTTATTTTTTTATCACTTTTAATATTTTATCGAGTAACCAAAATTTACTTTATTCAAGTAGGCTTTTACAAGCATGTTAGAAATCGTCATTTAACAAACTGTTTTAAGTAAAGCTACCGCCGGTTCGGAATGTAGAATCTACCGTGAAGAACCGGCAATAAACTGAGTAGTTACATCTCAACATCTCATAAATATCTTTCGTCTTGAAAATAGTGCTCGTATTTTTTTCATTAGTACATGACGAATTGATATAATGTTGATTCCTCTATAGGCACCTGATAGCAACGTGTGTAAGAAATTGATTGGATTTGCTAGAAGTTTTTTTGGTTTTACGGTTTTTGTCGATTTTACTAATTAATGTTAGACAATATTGATGTTTATGTAAATGATAATAAGATATATGTCAGAATGTAAATATGTTGTATGCATTATTTATTTGAATAGATAACGTAGACCTTGTAATGTCGTTTCGGTTCGACGCACACCGCCGACATGGCTTTTATGGTTAAATACGTGTTTATAATAATGTTGCAAACTTTTAAATGTCTACATCATTATTCAGCAATGAACTCTAAAATATTAATTTTATTCCTTTGAATTCGCCTTCAGAAACTTTGTCCGTTTTGTCCTTTAATTTCCCCCGAACCCTTCTGTCCTGTGATTTTGTTCTCCATCTCATCATTTTGGTCTGGATTTCATAGATAAGACAATTATTTTACTTCATACTTTATTGTTCACCACAAAGATAAATAAAACAAAAACACAACATAGATACAGCCTAAATAGAAGTAGTATACAATTTTGGCAACCTTATCGCTAAATAGCTATCTTTTCCAGGCAACCAGGATACTTAGTATTATATTCACACACTCATAAATTAGTAAGTAAGTAAGTAAATCTTTATTTGGGACATACATATTTGACGAACATTGAAAACAAGAAACAAAATATAATAAAACTAATATATAAGTAGGTTAAAAAAAAATAACATAAAAAATAAAAAAAAAACTAAAACAAAACCAAAGTATAAAAAAAAAAATGCAAAACATACTTAGAACCAAAGACTTAATTAAAAAAAAAATAATTATATTATTTATCGACAAAAAATGATTAAATATTTAGATTCGGATTGTGTTGTTAGGAACGTTTAACGCAGATTAAACCGCTTGGAGCGTATCATATTTCAAAATCTTAAATTAAATCACACATTAAGTCACTAAATTAAAAAGCATTAAGATTCATTTGCAAACTTTTTCTTATTATGAGTTTATGTCAGTTATTGACAATAACAAAACAATATCTTGAGTAATATGTTTATTTTTTATGACTTTAAATAAGTGTTTGAAAAGTTTATTTATATAATTAAAAGGCGTGTAACGAACGAGTAAGTAGATATTTTTTATTGGTTTTGTTTTGAATGATTGCTGTAAACGTTCAACCCGTATATGTCTCGTCCTTAAACGTTATTTAGAGATCTCTTATTAGGATGAATTCAAGCTCCGCCATGATCGCAATGTCAGATAAAATCCGTCTTATTAGTAATTTATTCTACTAATATTATTAAATTAAAATCAAAACCGGTTGGAATAGAGAGTGCTTGTGCAGTATATACAATTCTAATAATTAATTCCTCTCATAATTTTATATATATATATAAGACTACAATATTGTAGTATTATTGTACAAGTAAAACTACAATATTTAAAATAGTTGTTTTCGAGCACACAAGTCATAACAAAATAAATATATATATATATATATATATATATATATATATATATATATATATATATATATATATATATATATATATATATATATATATATATATATATATATATTACTGAAGATTACACGGTTTATATAGAGAGGTAAATTTGATTGAACCTTTACAAATGTTATGTTATGACAAAGTTTTTTTATGAATATATTATAATATCGAATATAATATTGAGTATTTGATTGTTAGTAGATACTCAAGTGTTAATAAAGCTGTATGAAATTAAGTTGCATTATTAAATTCACACGCTATCAGATGAAGTTAAATGAAAGGTTGTTAAAATATCGGCAACATAAGTTCGATGTATTTGTAACACAACCTCTTTGCCTCATAATTTTCTACAATAATAAACAAAATGTTAACAAAAAAAAAAACTTGAAGTATATCCTTTCCAATAAAAAAACAATCAAAAATCAGGCCGCCAACGCACCTGCAACGCCCCTGGTGTTGCGGATGTCCATGTGCGGTGGTAATCACTTTCCATCAGGTGAGCCTCCTGCTCGTTTGCCCCCTAAAACATAAAAAAAAAATCATAAAAAATTGTTTTCGTGATATTGAGTTTACGTCCATTCATTTGTTATATCGCGATCATACTTAATGCAAATTTAAGACATATGGTATTCTTATAGATGCCATCATCAGAACTGCGACGAAATTGAAATGAGACTACACGGGCGACACTAGCTTTCAAATAAAAAAAAAGAATCATCAAAATCGTATTACCCAGTCGAAAGTTCTATGGTAACAAACATCAAAAAATTACACTCGAATTGTGAATCTCCTTCTTTTTTGAAGTCGTTTAAAAATAAGTTCGACAGAGGGCGTGATGTAAAAGATTTAATATGATTTATAAATACGTTCTCGTTATCTAGGCATATTTTAAAATTATATCTAAAGTTAAAACCAGTATCCAATATCGTGTAAAGTTAAGTCGTGTCGCGGTGTCTTGGTAGAATGTCACGTTTGATTTAGTGATCGGTTAATGTATAACGGTATAGGTTTGTATCTATCAAAATTGTATCTAATAAGTATTTTGGTTTTTTGCAGCTTTATTTAGTATTTACTTGGTGGTGGGCTTTGTGCAAGCCCGTCTGGGTAGGTACCACCCACTCATCAGATATTCTACCGCCAAATAACAGTACTCTGTATTGTTGTGTTCCGGTTAGAAGGATGAGTGAGCCAGTGTAATCACAGGCACAAGGGACATAACATCTTAGTTCCCAAGGTTGGTGGCGCATAGGTGATGTAATGAATGGTTAATATTTCTTACAGCGCCTTTGTCTATGGGCAGTGGTGACCACCTATCATCAGGTGGACCATATGCTCGTCCACCAACCAAACCCTTGAGACTCTACGAGCCTTTGGCTGCTCGTTCCTTGCCTTGTATTGCCTACAATTTTTTTCCATAAAATGTATATTAAATATATATTTTTTTAATTTCAGACAATGTTGAAGATCGGCGGCGGCGCGGTGCTGATCGCCGCCATTGTGGCCGTATTCGTGGTCGCCACACAAGGCCGAGATCCGGACTTGGAGGCCTCGGAACAGGAAGGCAGAGAGTATATCATGCATTTGGACAAGATGGCCGGTATGAGGAAGAATAAAGCCAGTCTGGCCGAGTGGGCGTACACATCCAATATCACAGAGGAAAATGAAGTGAAAAGGGTATGTTTACAGTAATTTTAGGTATGAAGTAAAAAGTACTAAGTAGTATTTTCCTAACGAGGTAAAAAGAGGTTTAGTTTCAAACATACTGTTCCTTTGTTTGTTAGTGGTTAACATGGTTCACAATTTCATGCAGCGATTACAGATTTTCTAAACATTAAATGACAATGAGGTGAATTATAAACATAGATTAAACATCGGTTAAGATTTAAATACTCTATCCTGTGGGTTCTTAGTTAAATAGTGTAGTTCATCATTAGGCAACCACAATCCACTGCTGGATGTCGGCCTCTCCCAAAGTGTACCAAAGCTCCCGGTTTTCCGCCTTCCGCATATATTGGGGTCACGTCCAACAATGCGTTTGGCGATCCGTGGTCTCCACTCTAGGAGTCCTTTGCTCGGACGTCCATCGGTCTTCCATATACGATAATACGGAAAACTGTAGTTATTCGATTAGTTGTATAAAAACTTGTTTTTTAGGCAGAGGGTAGATATATAGACCATAAAACAGATTATACTTAAACTACTTCAATTACGTTTCATTTATTATAATTGGATTAAACACAATACGCGTAATCAGCGTAATTTGAGAGTATAAGCAATCTGGTTTTTGTTGGATTTAATTATTAATAGCGATGATAATACTAATAATACTTTTTTTGATACGATTGAATTTACTTTTAAAGCTTGCAAACATGTTATATTGCTTTAATGTGAAATTGTATAAAGATATTTTAGATTTTTTTTCACTGTCAATAAATTTTCAGTAGTAATTGCTTTAGGAAACCTTTGCTCCAAAGCCGTATCTCTATCTGGTTGTATCGGATTTTCGTCTGATTTTATCACAATCAAAATTGTGAGGTATTAGAAAGTGCTCACACAGTCAGACCTAAATTTGAGTGACCTAAATTAGAATTTACTTCTTTTATACGACTTTCAATGAGGGTTTAAATTATATATTTATTTTAAAAAAATGTACCTATATACTCGTAATTTATAAAAAATGAATATATATAAAATACACATCTATACAATTTCTGCTCGTTTCGCTTGTTATGGTTTAATAATCTAAGTTTGTTGAATCTTTCAAATCGCATTAAGAATAGTTGGTTTATGATGTATGATAATTAAATAATATAAACAAAATACAAAGAGTAAAATTGAATGCACAGATTTAAATATTTGGTTCATAACAAAAAGATTAAATGACTTAATTAATTGTTTCAGATACAAGTTCAACTAGAACTGTCGAAGCAAGAGAAGCAAGCATGGGAAGAGACGAAGATGTACAGATGGCAAGACTTCCAAGACTTCTCACTTCGGAGGATGTTCAAGAAGTACAGTCAATTGGGCGTATCAGCGTTGCCCGATGAGAAATACAAGCTGTTAATGCAGTGTGTCTCAGGAATGGAGTCGAATTATGCAACTTCTAAGATCTGCGATTATAAGAATGCCACCAAATGCGACTTAGCTCTAGAACCAGGTAAATTAAATAACGTTATATTGTTTAATAATTACATCACCATAATTAAATGAATCTTTCAAATAATCGGTCGACTGTCTATGTTCAATATAACATTTTTTATTTTATGTTTTTAGAAATAACAGAGATCTTTGCAAAGAGTCAAGACCCTGAAGAGCTGAAGCACGCTTGGTTAGAGTGGCATAACGCAGCTGGGTCGAGGGCTAGAAACAATTTCACACAGTATGTGGAATTAGAAAATGAAGCAGCAAAACTAAACGGTGAATTTATTATACTTATAATGTAATCGACTTGTTGGCTATTTATAATAGATAGTATAATAAATTGTGTTATAAACAAATCACAATGTACGTTAATCTAGATGTATACACTAAACGATTAATTAAATTAACTATATTAGTTTCTTCAATCTGGATGAAATTTGGGACATCTCTATCAAAATCGATTGAAAACATTTTTTACATCAATGATTGAACATAAATGTATCGTCTCGTATGTCGGTGTGTCGTTCATGATTTATTTTTATGATATAAGTAGGTGAAAGGACAAATGTGTCACCTAACGGTAAGTGAGCAATGCCCATAGACTTCGGCGCTGTAAGAAATGTTAACCAGTCTTACTTCGCCTTACTGCAACCCACGTTGGAAACTAAAATATTATATCTCTTGTTAAATTGGTTCACTCACCCATTTAACCGGAATACAAAAATGCTATTTGGCGGTAGTGTAAATTGCTGTTTGGCGGTAGAATATCTTGTAAGTGGATGGTATCAATCCAGATAGGGCTTGCCCAAGCCTTACTGCCAAGTAAATGTTGCTTTTGCGTAGCATACTATGGCAGCTAAGGCACTTAAGTTGTTTTTATCCACTGTATAAGTACGCCCACCCAAGCGGCTATATTGGACCAGGCGGTAAAACTAGTTTAATAAGTATACGCACATGGTGAATGCATTAATTACGTGCTTGATTGGGTAATCAGAACCTGATCTTGAGTCGGTCTGTTCTGTTGTTTTAGCAACTTAAATATCCTCTCTGCAAAGATGATACGTGGGGTGTATTAATAATTCCACCAGAAAGTCTCAACAAAAACCAAAAGATACCATTTCGAAATTATATCAAGTACCACCTATTTGTAAATTCTTAATGCACGTGATACGGAGTAGTGTCAGAAAAGAGATATTACGTCATTTTTTATAATGGAATATTTACGACGAGACTTTCCAAGAAGTTCAAGTACAGATTCATATAATTTGCTATTAACTGCTAAGTGAATCGTATGAGCTCATTTAACCGTGACTTATATGGGCAAAAATTACGCAAAAGATTTACTGAAATTATTTTTATTTTTAAAATATCATTTTTAGAAAAAAAGCAAATAAGCGAAAACAGAAAAACCAGTATTCATAAAGATTTTAT
The DNA here is from genome assembly GCF_905147765.1 of Vanessa atalanta. Classification (NCBI taxonomy): domain Eukaryota; kingdom Metazoa; phylum Arthropoda; class Insecta; order Lepidoptera; family Nymphalidae; genus Vanessa; species Vanessa atalanta. The sequence goes on from NC_061877.1 coordinate 12,218,855, forward strand.
TTAAGATACATTAATGTTTTTATTCAGGATTCAAAGATGTCGCCGAATGGTGGCAATCAGAATATGAAGTTCCTGATTTCGAACAACAATTAGCAAAATTATGGGAGGACGTCAAACCATTGTATCAGCAACTACACGCTTATGTGAGAAAACGCCTTCGTGATAAGTATGGAGAAAATATAGTTTCAGCTAAAGGACCAATACCTGCACATTTGTTAGGTATGTCAAAATAAGTTACTTGTTAAATTCTAAGGTTTGATTTACTAATTTTTTTCTGCTTATTATTTAGTAATTTTAACATTTACGCCATTAGAGAGAAGCGAGTTTAGAAGAGAAGAATAATTGAAATGAAAAATAAAATAACAAAAACAAAATTTGGGACATATTTATTGGAAAAGAGTTATTGAAAGTTTTGTTCTCTTATATATTTGTTTCGTTTTCAATTGATACTTGAAGATTAATTAATTTTTCAGGTAACATGTGGGCACAAACTTGGAACAACATCGAGTCCTTCACTCGTCCATATCCCGATAAGAAAGAAATCGACATAACGAAGGCGATGAAAGATCAAAATTACACACCTCTGAAAATGTTCCAGATGTCGGATGAATTCTTTAGATCTCTTAATTTGACAGCAATGCCTGAGAAGTTCTGGAACAATTCTATTATTGAAAAGCCAACCGACAGGGAGATAGTCTGTCATGCTTCAGCTTGGGACTTCTATGATGGAGAAGATTTTAGGTAATAACGCTTATCTACTTCTTATAAAGGTTGGATAATAGTAAAACTTTAGTCCGAAGTTATTTTACATTTGCTTATAACGCTAGAACACGCCTTAAATGCGAATTTATTATTGCTCGAAAAAATGATGGATCTGCTTGGCTTCAGCCTCTTCAGAAGTTCTTAATTGATTTCCTTAAGTAGGAAAAAGGTGTCGGTATAAATGTTTTCCAAATTTTTTTCTTAACATGTCTGGCTTAATTTGAAGGATCAAACAGTGCTCAACAGTTGATTATGAATATTTCCAAACGACACATCACGAAATGGGCCACATACAGTACTTCCTACAGTATAAACATCAACCTGTGGTATTCAGAGATGGAGCTAACCCAGGTAATTTAGGTCGTAATTTTTGTTTCTAAATCCAGGATCAAAATGTGCACATCAGTGAATATGGAGCATTTGAGAGTAGTCCATCATGAAATGGGTCATATCCAGTATTACTTGCAGTACAGAGATAAGCCAGTAATTTTCAGAGCTGGTGCAAATCCAGGTGACTTTTGGAGTCGTTACTAACTTAACCTACTAAAACCGCAACATGTATCATTTAAAATTAAATTTAACAATATATGTTATGATGTTTAGAAAAAAATTTATGTCGTCTTTGAAGTTTCTAGTCTTAATACAATGTGGTCAATGTTTGCATAAAACTAAACTATGCCATTTTCATTATGTTCCACAGTCAGCCACAATCACCTGAACTAACATGATAATTTCGTGAGAAAACGCTCGTACGTTATATACGTAGTACCGTGCGTATTCATGACACTAATATTTGTGTTAATGTTATACATAACCGAGTATCATTTTTTGTTAACCATGCTTAAAATATTCTACCATCATCAGTATTTTGAATATATGTGCATTCGAAGCATTTAGTCAGAACTCATTTCAAATTCCTCATTTTTCTTTCAGGTTTCCATGAGGCTGTAGGTGATACGATAGCTTTGTCAGTATCTTCGCCAAAACATTTGAGACGCGTTGGTCTGGTTAGTGGAGATGCTGAAGACGAACAGACTGAAATAAATCAACTATATAAAATGGTTAGTATATCTTATCCCTTAACTAATTAGCTAGCTATCATTAATAAAGATATGCACTTTTTCTGTATATACCTTAACATGAATTTTAAAGAAGTACAATGGTTACCGAACGCGTCATTTAATCACCAAACGTCAAAATAATAATAAAGAAGGAATATTTTTTAAGTCGTAAGAAAAAGCAAAGTATAATAGCTTATCTGACACATGCCCAAGCACCAAATACATTTTAAACAGGAAATTTATTACATGAACACCCAGCTGAGAAGACCAGATTTCAACCGTCGATATATGGTTCAGAAGGCACTTCGACATGTCCTTCAGTATCTTTCATTTTATAAGTATTTCACCTGATCTATTTATGACTGCTATGAACGTGATTATTTTTATTATCCGGTATGATTTTGCCTTTGCAGGTTAACTGTAACATAATGTACTTACCGAGTACTGTGAGTTACAAAATTGGTGGAAATCGTCTTCTGTTGAGAAGAAAAATTATATTTGTATTATTCTAATGGCTTAAATTGAGTTATGTCATCGACGCCAAGTCGAAAAGATCCTAATAATAAACACACTCATCCTTACACACAGGGCATTGACAAGATCGTGTTTCTGCCGTTCGCGTACATCTTAGATCTGTTCCGTTACGGCGTGTTCCGCGGCACGACGAGCGCGGACGACTACAACTGCCACTACTGGCGCCTTCGCGACGCGCTGCAAGGCGTGGAGCCGCCCGTGCCACGCTCCGAGGACGACTTCGATGCCGCCGCTAAATACCACGTGTCCGCCGACGTCGAGTACGCCAGGTGAGACCAGGGGGCTGAGAAAGGCACACTCCTTTCTTATTTATAATAAGATAGTTAACAAGCAAATCGGCCACCAGCCGGTATGTTGGCAAAACCCTTAAAGCGCTATCAATCAAAGGATAAATTTAAATTTATTAATATTCATAGTCATTATATGTATATTGCAGATACTACGTGTCGTTCATTATTCAGTTCCAATTCCATCGCGCTCTATGTCAGCTCGCCGGAGAGTATGTGCCAGAGGATCTCACCAAGAAACTGGTTGACTGTGACATCTACCAGAGCGTCAATGCTGGAAATGCTCTCTCGTAAGAATTTTGAAAACTTTAGTTTTAAAAATACGTTATCAATGTTCATCTAAGTTTATTAAGACGTAATTAGAAAATCACATTTTATTCACAATTATGCTGTCAACATATTTCATTTTGAGCCCAACGTCCGAGTCCGACTTTTTCGATAAATAAATAGGTATCCTCAAAATTATAATATCTTTAATCGAACTTTCGAGAATTCTATCCTCTATCCCAAATATTATGACAAACGTTATATGAGAACTTAACGCTTCACTTTATATACTTTTATTGTTATATTTACAGCAACATGTTGAAGATGGGTTCGTCGAAGCCGTGGCCGGATGCGATGGAAGCATTGACTGGTCAGCGTGCAATGCGAGCGGACGGACTGCTGGAGTACTTCCGACCTCTGCACGAGTGGCTGCAGGCAGAGAATCAGAGGACTGGAGAGTTTATAGGCTGGGAGCCCAGCAAAATACGTATGTGTTCAGTGTTTTAAATTTTATTCAGAAAATTTTAACAAAATTTGGCTTAATAATTGGGCTTATATTTTTGATACACTTTGAATGCTGGTGACAATAATATATGGTTTTTGTTGTTTTTTATGGCATTTTTGCCACATGTGCAGGATGCTCAACTGATGGAAGATATAAAAACGACTACATTACATGCTTTTACATATACATTATATTACTTGGTTCGGGCCCAGGCTACCGCTTTGTCAAATTTTCATATTTGTGGTTCATTGGCTTAGCCGTGCTGGGCCAAAAAAAAATCAAACACAATTAGTATCATATTTATAATATTAATCGTATGAGGTACAACAATGAGAACATATGTGGTGTTGCAGAATACTGCACGGCGGAGCAACTCGCCGCGCTGGAGCAAGCGCAGCAGGACGGCAAGGACACGTGACAGTACTTATTTAGGATAATAGAAAAGTATTCATAATAAATGTTTTTGTAATATATTTCAACTGTTTTATTTCTTTCTAATTACCGCACTTCGAAATGACACGTTATGTAAACAAAGCCGAAAATCTTTTATACGAAGCTAAGCTCTTATTGGTAGATATAAGTAGTTAAGTATAATGGAGTTGTATTATGAATGAATATATATTAATCAATTAATATTTGTGTTACATAATAGAGTAGAGCTATTAGCAAATCTCATTGAATATGTAAATCTAAGGATTGTTTATGTTCACTCCTCCTGCCCTTGGAATATAGTACAGTGTTTATAGTTTGATCAGAGATTACAAAAGTTGTTAATATTTTACACCTCTGGATCTTTGAGCTGCTCATCAACTTTTAATGATATTTAATAAATAAAAGAATTCTACAGAATGTCTTCACAGTTTTTCGGACAACACAAACCGCTATGACCCTGCGTTTTAAATCTGTAATATCATCGAAAATATTCATTTAAATACATGCTGTAAAGAGCCGTATTGATCTATGTTAAATGCACAATATATTGGGCATGTAAGGTAAGGTACTTAATTTTTTATTTGATGCTATATTGCTTAAAATCGCTTTAAAAATAAGCCATTATTTCTCGTAAAAAGTAAAGGATAAAAAATGGTTATTGTGGGTTATCTCTAAGAGATAGACATATAAAATCGCGGTCTATATTGAAGACCTTTTTACGGTGTACAATAGTGTAATACGTTATTTTGATCTATCTCGTAGAGCTTAGCCAGCGTTTGCAATGTAAGCGCAAAAAAAGCGTTTCTCTACTATATTGTGCATGTATTATACATATAAACATTCAATAACTCTTGAATTAATCTATCTATAAAAACCACATCAAAATCCGTTGTGTAATTTTAAAGATTTAAGCATACAGGGACATTCAGGTAAGCGACTTTGTTTTATACTATGTAAAGATGAATGGTACTTACAAATTTGCCGTGACACATAAAAATTTTAACTAGTAAACAGTTTGTTCCTTATAAACTGTTTTGATCAAAGTTCTACCTATATACTATAGTTTATTACTTTCAAGAGCAAGTCTATAATTTAAACGTCTAATTGATAGTTGGTATTACTGGACGGTCTTCATAAAACGAGTCTAAGAGCCTTTGAACTCCTTCCCTACTTTATAAGGAAAAGTTAATGTTTATAAGTATAAAATACGTGTATTGAATGTTCAAAATGCAATTTGATACTTGAAACGACGAGTACTTGTGCTAAATATAATTCTGAGTTCATATTCATATAAAATGAAGGTAAAGAAATATCTTATCAAGTTCATCTGATTGACTAAAATGTTCAATTTTTTATTTTTATTTTAATACAAATTCGATTTTTTTTTTTTGTAATTAAACTCGATAAATGGGCCACCGCATTTGATGGTAAGTGTACAACAGCGCGTTTACACATTGGATCTGTAAGAAATGTTAACCATTCCTAATATGACCTACTCTTGGACCTAACATGTAAAGTTTGTGTTGATTTCTTCGTTTCAATGAAAGTTCTGTATGTACTGCCTATTTATCTCCCACTGTTCTAAGGTCTCCTCATCTTTTCAATAAGATAGTTTGGAGCTTACTCCACCACGCGGCTCCAATGCAGGTATATGAATACACGTAGCAGAATCTCATCAGCCACTTGCAACGTTCCTCAAGATGTTATCCTTCATCAACGAGTACGAAATGAATTATAAACACAAATTAGGCACATGAGCACTTAGCGGTTCTTGCTTAGTTTGAAGTCGCAATCTCCGGTAAAGATCCGTTCGAACCACTGAGCCATCTCAGCTTAACAATGACTGACATTAACTTATTTCAGAGATAACCTTAACAACAAAGACAAAAATAAACATATTGGATGTTTATCTGGAATAGATTATCGTATAGTACATTGGTATCATTAGTTATCTAGTACTTCATATATTCAAGATCACATCTCAGCTCAAGTAGTCCGTGTCGCGAGGCCGACGGATCAACTCGGTGAGTTCACTAATAAACTATTCACTATTCATTGCTAAACAATTGATCGGTTAGAGCTACCTTAAAAAAATTGTACGATTTCATAAATATCAGTCATATTTTTATGAATATAAGTATGTTATAATATTATACTGCAATAATATGTCATCAGATTGACGTTTGTGACGTCAGTATTCTAAATTTAAAGCGAGTGGAACTGCGAATCGCAGCTACTTTTATGCTTTAAATCTTCTCAAGTCGCGCAAGAATGTGGCAGATATAGAATGATACCTACTATTTCTATTAATTTACCTTGTCATTGATCTAAGCTATTAGTTTGTGCCTTTTTTATTATTATGAAATAGGTAGACGAAGGTAAGATATATTTATCGTTCCTTACATCTCCAATGCGCCATCAAACTTGGGAACTAAGACTGGTGCCTGTAGTTACACTAGCTTACTCACCCTTCACACCGGAACACAAAATACAAAATATTGCTGCTTGGCGTTAGCGTACATGATGAGTGGGTGGTACCTTCCCAGACGGGTTTGTACAAAGCCCTACCACCAAGTCGAAAGTGTCAGATAATACTTGTTCTATAGTGACATATCATATCTGTTAGTTAAAAAATTTATAACTATTATTAGTAGTAGTATTTATCTTTAGTGTCCATAATTAATTAGTATACATACGTATATTCACGTAAATAGGGAGTAAAAATGAACAAAATATTAAACAAAATCACTCTTAATTTGCTATGGCTGGTCCATTTGCTTCGGACACAATTCTCACTCGACAAAAGACTTAAAATTTTCGCAAAAATGAAAGACAACTGTACGTAATAATTCATTTGCATATAAACAAATAAGTTTGGAGGTAGAAGATTATTGTTGTATGTTGTATTATGTGTGTATTAAGTTTGTGCTGTGTTTGTTAAGCGTCGTGTTTTAGTGATTTAACTAAAATGCCTTGTGGATATTGTTCCGAAACTACGAAAAAGGTTTTACTCGTGAGTAAAGTAATATTCTTGAAGGTGTTCTTTGGTGTCGTCGTATCAAGTAGTAATCTTGACACCTTATCTATAATATACACGCTTGCTTTCGATTCTTTGATAACTTATGTCAATCGATAACAAACAAAATTTTAGATCTTGTAAGATCAATCAACAATGACAATTTTATGTGGCGTTTTAGAAAAATGAAATTGTTTATAAATTTAATCTTCGATAATTAATCATCGATTAACAATACATACTATAACTAATATATTACTTTTATTAAGTTCTATTATAACATATATTCTCTTAAAATATTTATAAAACCGAAACATTTGAACCATATCATTACCAATATATCAGTGATTGTACACTTTTATAAGATTTAGGGTTGTAACAATTTAAAAAATATGTATTTAAAGGCCGGCAACGCACCTGTAACCCCCCTGGTGTTGCAGATGTCCATGGGCGGTGGTAATCACTTTCCATCAGGTGAGCCTCCTGCTCGTTTGCCCCCTATATCATAAAAAAAAATAAAAATTATAAATTAAAAATAATATAAATAAGATCATGGAATAAGAATGGTCGATTCTACAAGAATTTTTCAGTTGATTAATTTAATCTTTTAACTAAATGACGTATTCTTTTCATTCAATATAGTGAGTGTGGCAACCCTATGTACTAACTCTCTCAGTTGTCAATCACAATGATAACTAATATAAATTCTAAGCTCACTTGACACATTTAACAAATTGAATAAAACACTTATAGGTAAACTATTATAGGTTGGTCAGAATAAAGGAATATAAAAATTACTCACTTACAGGTTTTTAAATTCTTATGCCACGATCAGGTGCTGTCGTTATCTTAGTCACTATTTTATTAATTTTGGATTAAGTTAGTTCATAGTCCGATGCTTAGAACTTTGAAATACGCGCGATATGAAAATTTACTGAAAAAGGCTATATATACTATGAATAGTCGCGGCTTCCATCCGCGGAAAGCTATATTAATGGGTCTTTTCTTCAAAGTTTTTGTTGGTCATGGGAAACGACTGATTTTCCGACGATGGTACCATAGGTAGCTCATGCTACTTCTATGAATAGCAGAGTAGCTTAGTATAGACTACCCTTACGAAAAAGCGACCCATGGGGTAATTGGTGGAGGAACCTTGATCTCCTTTAATTGGTGAGAATTTCATAATCTGGCGCGTTTGATGAAAGGCAGAAACTCTGATTTTTCTGACAAGTTTACTCTTCTCGACCCACCAATAAAATGCCTTCGGGCTATGGCCATGCGAAGTAGAGTACCATCCTTTCCAAAAGCCTAGAACTCTTTCTAACAACGCATTGGAGAGACGTTGTGGAATGAGTTCGAAAATCCTCTTCTTTATGAGGCTTTTACCAAGCAGCGGGAAATTTAAGACCTATTACTAAAATCATATACGAACGTATTATTTATTTTGATAGGCTAAAATAACTCACCTTAAACTAATTTAATTATTACTTTAATTTCTAATATAGAATGGAGTGACGCTTTCATTAAATTCAAATTTTGTCTCTACATTACAAACAAAATTGTACAGTGTTTACCAAGTTTAAAGACTGTCTTACATAGCCTATACCAATCACAAGAGGACAAAATACAAATAAACAACATTTGACATCGAATTGAAGCCACATTACTGGTCGACGGCTTGCATAATCTATAATAATCAATAAAATTCGGAAAACATGGCATTTTGGATGTCAAAAAAGCTGTTATCGGAACTTTGGAAGATAAATTAAACTGTATATAAGTTAAGTGGAATAGTGTTGTATTATAAGTAAAGTTTTTTCATTAAAAGAATACTTAAAAAAAAAACGCCTGGATTAAAGCTCGGGTTCCATCACAGGACACTAATTATTGTAAAAAAACAGCATTGTAAATCTGTTTATTTGAAAAGAGCAACTATGCGAGTTTCTTGCCGTTTCTTCTTGCTGGAGGCTGCTTTCCGAAACGGTGGTAGTATTTAAATATCGTCGATTCAAAAGCGCTTCATTGTGAAGTTTACTTGAATAAAATTATTTTGATTTGATTTGAAAGATAAATCAAGAATTATTACAAAAGATACAATAGAGCTGAGTTAATAACAAATCGCATGTAATATGTAAATTTAAGGTTTGTTTATCTTTATCTGCTTGACAATTTATTAAAATCATAAAGTGTGTCAGCTGTATAGGTATTTTTTTTTTAGCATTAGCAGCCTGTAAATTTCCCACTGCTGGCCTAAAGGCCTCCTCTCCCTCGAGGAGAAGGTTTGGAACATATTCCACCACGCTGCTCCAATGCGGGTTGGTGGAATACACATGTGGCAGAATTTTGTTGAAATAAGACACATGCCGGTTTCCTCACGATGTTTTCCTTCACCGCCGAGCACGAGATGAATTATAAACACAAATTAAGCACATGAAATTTCAGTGGTGCTTGCCTGGGTTTGAACCCGAAATCATCGGTTAAGATGCACGCGTTCTAACCACTGGGCCATCTCGACTATGTATTGTATAGGTATATCGAAATAAAAAAAAAAACTAATTATAAACGATACAATACTTTATTCTTGTTACAGATAACAATATTTGACGCTCTAGTATTTATTTTTTGTCCTCGCACCTTGACCGGATAGTTTTTACTAGAAATAAACTCGTATTTATGTACTAGTAATCAAATTGTTTATTCAGTATTGAATATTTGTTGTGTAATCTTGTCTCAGTGTACCACAGGTAAATAATAAATATGCTTATTGAATTTCAAACCACAATTATATATAAATGCAGTCGATAAATTCAATACTATGGACATTTTTAATATAAATAAGGTGTCTTTTTTATATTTGTTTATATATAAATATCCGTATATTATTATGTGTCATATAACTGTCATAACGTTGTATTATATAAGCACTCTCAATTAATGTTTAATTATTTATTGAAATCGGACGGAAAAATCTTGTGAAGAATTTGTTCAAGTAAGAAAAATATTTTTCAAATTGCTAGTATATACAATATTGTAGTTTTTTTTATTTAGACTAGCACATGTTATCTTGGTTTGTATGACTATGGGGCTAAATTCGTAGCTTGCATTAATTCTATGTTCAGAAATCGAATTCTTGCATGCGAAAACGATGAGTGTGTCAGTAAAATTAAAGGTACAATGTCATAAAAATTGAGGTCGCGGTCTAACCGTTGCAAGGACGCACGTCCACGTCTAGTATTTCTTGCATAGCTAATGCATATAATTAGCTTAAATTTAATATCAAGTACTTACTTTGGCTTAGCTAAAACACTAATATAATCCGATTTGATTTGAGTGAGCAAGTGTAATTACAGGCACGAGGGTTCAAATCTTAGTTCCCAAGGTTAGTGGCTCATTAACAATGTAATCAATCGTCAAAATGTCCTTTGGCATTTTCGACCACTCACCGTCAGTTGATCCATTTGCACGTCAGCCTATGTATATAATTTAAGAAAAACATATTGACATTAGAGTACTCGAATAAACTATGAACAACCAAATAAGAAATCCTTAACGGAGTACTTTTTCCATCATAAATTCTCAAATATTTCCCAACAAAATATACTCTTTGATCTCTTACAGCTAACAGCAGTACTATTCTGTAATTACTTCGATCTCACTCTTGAATTTTTGAATTCCGCTTTTCGGTTATCACTGTATATTTGAAGAGTAAGATACAAGTTAATATTTAAATCGTCATCATTGTCGCTTACCACTATTATGTAGTGAATTTCCCATTTGTTCTTACAAAATAATTATACAATTCAAATTAGTTTATTTCATAGCAAAAATGGCACATAATCGAGATCTTATCATGTGTAATTTTAGACAAGTTTAATGTTAATAGAACAATCAGTAAAGGACTCAGTATTGTCACCAACAACACTTGACCGTCCTATTCGATTCTTAAGCATCTTACCCTACAAGCATTCATATGTTTTAATTTATCTTTAATTATATGAAAAATCAGAAACGACCTATATTTTGTCCATATCAAGATCCTACTTACCTCTATGTTAAATTTCATTACGTTCAGCTCACTGGTTTAGTCAAGATGAGGTAACAAAGAAACATTTAGCAACTAAAATATAGTCGTCTTGATAATGTTGTCTTAGATTTTCGCGATTATTACACATTGAAATAAAACTAGTTTTTAACGGATTTAATCGCGTATATTAATTATTTTAACATCCCGACGTTTCGAGCACTTTGCAGTGTTCGTGGTCACGGGCAGACTGTCCGTGACTAAAAACTAGTCATCTTGAAATTACAATCATAATATTAGAATTGTTTTAAAAAATTTAAAGATCATTCCAGTAACTATTATTTATTAATCAAAGACAAACGAAGCGGTACCCTTTTTGCTGTTTAAGATAACAATCATATGTATATTTATTTATAATAAATACACCAGTACACAGAATATTTATTTATTATTTGTTTTATTTTATAAATATTATAGTTCTGAAGTTTAATATCCAATTCACAAAAATCTCCTATTTTCATTCCATGCGCGACTCTCTTTTATTTTTTTAATAATCGTTTTGCGCGGGAAATTTTCTTGTATTATATTTTAAAGCCATACGAATGACGTTCGAGTTATCGATTACACTTTTATGAAATCGGTTACAATAACAAAATATGAGTTTATTAAATATATAATTATAATATAAATGTAACTACATAAATAAGTATTTCTAACATTTATATTATAGAGATTTGTTTTTTTTATGCAAACCCGCGTTCTACTGACCTAGTTATCATGTATCGTGGAAAAAAACCTTGGCATACAATTAGGTGTACGACGTTTTTCTTTTATTTACTGATTTAAACTAATTTGTATCTAGCTACTTCTCGACAATATTTACCTACAAGGAACAAGGTGGTCACATCCTATGTTGAACAACAATTAGATGGTTCAGTCAAATGTAATTATGTAAAATTTCCTTGTAAGACTATCGTGTTTTAATTCATTTTATAATATTGTGATACAAAACGTTGTAAGAAAAGAAAAGGAGGAATGAAAGGAACATTCGTGGTGGAACTCTTCGTGCAATAGAGACAATTGTACTTACTAGTACAATTGGTTGTTACCATGAAAAAATGAATGCTTAAAGAGTTTTAGCCATTAGGGGATGGATATAAAAATCGGGTTGAAAGCAGAATACTCTTATTACATACACAAGAATGAATGTATATATAAGTATAGTATACGCGTATCCATGTACAATTTACTTATACTATACACATTCAACAATGTTTCAACAACAATGTATATAGATAATACAAGAACATGACATTCACGCTTGTCGCGTCAATAGTCAAAAGCGGAAGTAACCGCGAAGTACCGCTTTATTAATGTTAGATGCTAAAGCCAAATACGAAATATGTTGCTTCTCATATTTTTTTAATATAATATAATTTAGGAAGGCGGGAAAAAGGCACTGTCATGTGTTCATATATTATGTTTATATCTGCTATGTACACCCCTACCTTTTTCTATCTCTGCTTCTTTGAGAGGTTGCCAGGAAAAGATTGCAATTTTAGCGATAAGGCCGCTCTTGTGCATCTTTCTTGAACGTGACTAAAGTATGTGTTTATTGGTGTACAATAAAGAGTATTTTGATTTGACTTAATTCGAAGGCTAATGGGCTTCCTCACATTACTAACTTAGTTTACAGCATTCGATAAAATTTATTTCATGAGATTTAATTTTACAATTGACAGTAGGTACATACAGTTGCGCAATTCATGACAATATCTATTTACTTTTTATGATTATGAATAATAAGATATTATATAAAATTGCACTTCGGTATATACGCTTGAGATGAGTGTGAGTGGGTTTCTTCCTGACTGGTCTGTAGAAGCCAGGCTGGGTACGGGCCTCTAGGATATTCGAAAGCCCAGTTCATACATGACGCAGTGGCTGCCTGAAGCTTGAGATATATTTTAGCATCATATTGTTGTTACTCGTCACTAGATGGCGTTACAACATAGCAATTATATATTCCCTTCAACGGTTTTTTTTTTAATTTGTTTGTATAAGCATTACATGAAATCTTCGTCTATATAAAAATCTCCTATATTTATTTTCCTAACAGATAATGTTCAAGGTCCTCGTAGAGCTGGCCCTTGTTGGGGCGATAGCCTCAGTCTTCATAGTTGCAGCTCAAGGTCGCGCTGCTGAGCGAGTAGCTGAAGAGGCGTCGGGGAGAGAGTATATGAGGAACTTGGATGAATTGATGTCTAAAGCTAAGAACAAAGCAACGATAGCCGCCTGGGACTACCAGTCAAATATCACCGCTCATAATGAAGAACGAATGGTAATACCATTTAGTATTAATTTGGCTTATAACTTTTTGAGTTGAGATTTAAGCTAAAAAAGTATTTCAAAGCAGCACTGAATTATCATACTTATCATTTACATCGCGCTGAAGGAAAACTTAAATTTAATCCAACACAAGTATGTTTACGACTTGTGTTGGATTAAATTCAGACACACGCAAGTGTTATGTGTAGCCCGCGATGGGGTGGTGAGAATTATTCGTTATGAAACGATCCTCATCTTAAAAATGTTTCGTAAGGCAAAGATGTATCAAATAATTAACATAAAAATCTTCTTGCTTATCAGTTACAAGTCTCCCTAGAAGTAGCAGAAGAAGAAAAAGAATACTGGAAAGAAACTATGACGTATTTGTGGCGTGAATTTGAAGACCCTGATCTCAAACGGATGTTCGAGAAATACTCAATTTTGGGTACAGCTGCTTTACCTGAGGACTTAAATCAAAGGTTGATTCAAGCTATAAGTAATATGCAATCTACTTACGCCAAAGCTACAATTTGTGACTATAAGGATCCCTCGAAGTGTAATTTATATGTTGAGCCAGGTACTTCCTTTATTTATTTATACTAATATTATGAAAGCGGAGTAATTCTATCTCTCTGTCTGTTACGCCTTCACGGGTAAACCGCTGCACAGAGTTTGATAAAATCTTTTCTATACTTAAAACCTACAACCACTCTTCCAAACACTTGGCCGAAACCACAGGCGAAAACTAGTTAGCTTATGAATGTCCTGTATAATTTTATATTTTTTTGTATGCATATTTTTAGTATAAAAAATTATAAACTCTACCATACAATTTAAAAAAAACACTCGAAACGTTGATCGTATGTCCTAGGTGAAGTAAATAATAATGATATAAGTAGAACGCATACATATGTACACACATATAAATATAATAAATTAAAATGTTATATAATTACAGAGATAACAAATATCTTTGCTCAAAGTGAGGATCCAGAAGAACTGAAGCATACGTGGTTGGAATGGCACAAGGCAGCAGGTGCTGCGTCTAAAAATAACTTTACTGAGTACGTCAATATGTACAATGAAGCAGCTAAGTTAAACGGTACGTTTATTTTATTTGTCATTTCAATATTTTTAAACAACATAGCATACAACATGTACAGCCTGTAAATTTTCTCACCTTTGAGCATTTCGTTGAAATTAGGCACATGCAGGTTTCATCATGATATTTTCCTTTACCGCTGAATACGAGTTGAATTATAAACAGAAACTAAGCACATGAAAATTCAGTGGTGCTTTAAACCCGCCATCATCGGTTTAGATGTACGCGTTCTAATTATGGGCCATCTCGGCTGTATTTTTAAACATTGTTATTATAATTTATTTCATTGTGTCTATTTTTTTAATACATAATGTATTTCAATCGGATGTCCTTCGACGAATCACCTTTTTTTTTACTGTATGTGATGTAATTTGTATACCCCTTATATTTTAGGTTTTGATAGTGTAGCTGAATGGTGGTTAAGCACTTACGAAGAACCAGATAGCGAAAAACAGTTCGCCGATCTCTGGGAGCAAGTTAAGCCTTTATACCAGCAGATACATGCATATGTCAGACGACACTTAAGACTTAAATACGGAGAAGATGTAGTATCAGCGAAAGGACCCATTCCTGCTCATTTACTAGGTTTATTTTTTTTTATTATTTATTGATTAAAGCGCGTAATCTAAGTTAACAAAAAAAACCGTCACGCGTATTCGTTAAAAGTGAGCTTTCATAATAATACTATTATCTACACAATAAAAACATTACGGTAAGAAATTATTACAGTAGTTGATACAAAATACAAAATTAACAAAACAAAACAATTATGTATTAAATTAAAGTTTTAAAAAGTAATATTTTAATAAAATTTAAGATATATTGAAAGTATCATGAAAAATATTGAATTCTGGTAAGACCAATTAATCGAAGCGGAATCGGACGAAGATAATAAAAATTTTTGGTTGTTTAAATATAATTTAATTTAAGGATCTTAGGAAATGTGATAATTTTGGCAGTACCTGTAACTGCCCTCATTCGTGTCGTCGGCCGTGTTGTCAATTCGAAACCAAATTCAATCAAAACTTTTTGTCAAAAATTCCACCATTTAACGTTTATAACTAAATTGAATCATTCTCTATCTAGAAAGAAACAGGAAATTTAGATATGTAAAGTATATACGTTACAGGAAATATTTGGGCGCAAACTTGGAATAACGTGGAGAAATTCACGAGACCGTATCCAGAAAAACCTGACGTAGATGTTACGGCAGCCCTCGTCAGTCAGGTACTTAATATTGATTGACTCGTTCTAATTTGTAAAATAAATACTTTTTATTCACTAAGTAAAAGTACGAGTATATTAATTCCACTTACAGAACTACACAGCTCTGAAAATCTTTAAAACAGCTGAAGAGTTTTTCAAATCATTAAATTTGAGCGGTATGCCAGATCTGTTTTGGGAAAGATCGATCATCGAAAAACCCGATGATGGTCGCGATATGGTATGTCACGCCTCAGCATGGGATTTCTTCGATGGAGAAGATTTCAGGTACCATTTTTTAGTTAAAATAAGTTATTGAGATTAAGAACTAGCTAATTAATTACATCATAAATTGAATCCCAACTATTCTAATTAAGATTAGAAATGCAAAATTGAGTTTGTTTGTTGAGATTTCATATCTTAAATACTCAACCGTTCACTATGTAAATTTGCGAACATGTTGTACAGAAAAGAACGCAGGATGCCTAACTCTTCCCCTCCTTCTTCTAACTTAAATTAGTAATTTAGATATCTTAAGGAGAGCCGAGAAGGGCTGGTGGAACACACAATAATCATAATCATAGTGGGTTGAAATCCGGACAAACACAACGAAAATTTCACTCATTGGTTTTATATTATTTTCATGTTCCTCGGTAAAGGAATCGTAAGAAAATTTGTATGGATACAGTTGTCTAATAAAATTATGCCTGCGTTAAAGCTGAGTAGGCAAAGTGGTGAAGAACGCTTCAAACCATCTCCTTTTAAAGGAAGGAAGTTCTGTGCTCAGTTGGATATTTACAGACCGTTAATTTTATATAACTATGTTTTTAAGGATTAAACAATGTACAACAATCACAAACGCCTTCTTCAAAACAACTCACCACGAAATGGGTCACATACAATACTACTTGCAGTACAAGGATTTGCCTGTAATATACAGAGCCGGAGCTAATCCAGGTATGTAAAAATAAATACAATATACATAGGTATACTGTTTACAAACTTAAATAAAATTTGTTAGAGTAAATCATTAAAATTAGTTCTAGTTTTACCTTATGCATAACATAACACGTTTTGATTGTTTTACAGGAGCGTGGGGCTCAAATATATGTATTGAACATTCTTGACTAAGTCGAAACACTAACCAGCGACCATGTCTGATGAATGACTAGAAACGAGTATTAAAAATCTTTCAGCTTCTGTAACAAATACAAATTTTATTTCAGGATTCCACGAAGCAGTTGGTGATGTTATTTCTCTGTCAGTATCAACTCCAAAACATTTGCGAGTCATGGGATTACTCGAAGACGGACCAGATGATTTGGAATCTAACATAAACCAACTATACAAAATGGTAATCATGAATATTTATTCAAATAAATCTACCCTAGCCGCGTAATATTGGATACACGAATTCATGCAGATTGACAATTTTCTGATTTTTCCAGGGCTTGGATAAGATTGTGTTCTTGCCTTTCGCATACCTTTTAGACTTATTCCGTTATGGTGTGTTCCGCGGTACGACCTCAGTGAATGATTACAATTGTCACTTCTGGCAGCTGAGGGAAACTCTGCAAGGGGTTGAACCACCAGCAACTAGAACTGAAAATGACTTTGATGCTGCTGCTAAATACCATGTATCTGCTGATGTTGAATATATGAGGTAAATAAATTTAAATTTGATATTGAATGTCATCAATTAAATTCGATAAATTGACTGCAGTAAGTCCAATATTATAATATAATGAAAACTTATATTAAAGAAATCTTGAAAAATCAATATTTGCGGCACTGATATCTGTTAGAATTTTTTATTTATATCTATTTATTTTGTTTTTACCAAAGAATAAGAAGCAAATATTAATTATGAAAATTTTATAAATTTACAATTCGATCAAGATTTTTATTACTAACTTTTCTCTTCTTAATAATACCAAATAGAAAAATATTTCCAAAAATAATTCCGTAGGCAAACTCCATAAAAAAAATGCGAGAATTGCCATTAAATTTGATGGTTATCCAACAATGTTAATATCATCATAATAAGAGGAGATGAAGATTTTGGTGTCAATTGAAGGAGACTTTGAGTGTGATCTCGTTGGGTTCGTTGTGTTGCGTTAGAGTCTAAACTAAATAATGAACCGGGCTGTTTATTGCAGATACTACATCTCATACATCATTCAGTTCCAATTCCATCGATCATTATGTCAGTTGGCTGGTGAGTACGTACCTGGAGATTCAAACAAGTTATTGTCTAACTGTGACATATATAGAAGCACTGAAGCCGGCAATGCTTTAGGGTAAGCCATTCAAATATCTTATGCATATTTTTTTATTTTTTATTGCTTTATTATCTGCTTATATTATTTTTCCATGACAATAGACTTACAGATTAGAATCAAAGCTGCGATTTTTACCCTTCGCAAACCATATTACCGTTGAACTATTGACGTTAAAAATTTAAAAATAAATTTTGATTGAAGTCGTGACCGTAAATGAATGTTTTATTTTAAATCAAAACAATAAAAGAAATCCATATTAAAACGGTTCTATTAATTAATGTTGTTATAAAATAGGCATAAAGGTAAAATGTTTCATAGAAGAAGTAGGCCGATATAATTTAACCTTTTAAACTTATTTCAATTACCATTTAATTTTACGACTAATGTTTGTTCGTGTTATATTCGGTTGTTTATGTCGAAACTTACTTAATTTTTCATAATTTTAATGTCAGTTTATGTATTTCTCTAATCAAATAAAATTTATTTTAGTAAAATGTTGCAACTCGGTTCTTCAAAACCGTGGCCAGACGCGATGGAAGCTATTACAGGTCAGAGGAAGATGGACGCCAGTGGAGTTCTAGAATATTTTGAACCCTTATACGAATGGCTGAAGGCAGAGAACGAACGTAGTGGCGAATACATTGGTTGGGAACCCAGTACTGTCCGTGAGTATCGGCTTTTAAAGAAACCATCAAGGGCGCGATGAGATCGTGAATGAAATATTTAAAACGTCATCTCTTTTTTTTAAGAAATTATAATCATTTTTTAGTTTGTAAACCATTGGTTAAAATCAGCTCATTTTAACTTTAATCTGAATGCTCATTAGTCGCTTATTACGTTATCGTCTTTAATCCACCAATGACTGATCAGAATTGAAGCCGAATTAGTTGTAATAGTAATTTAACTTGTACCAAACAGAAACTAGAAGTAAGAAAAACGAACTTGGTATTTTTATAGGGCTACATTTGTGATTTGATTTATATTCCTAATACGAAAAATATTCTTATTTTCAGAATATTGCACAGAAGAACAAAGGAGTATTATGGAGAACTCAGAGTTCCGCAAGAGATTAGTCAAATACGGCGGCGCTTAATCGTTAAGCAAAAATAAATTATTCATTGTTGAATTTATTTTTTTATTTTCTTTATGCAAAACAATACAATACAAAGTTGACTTCAAATAAAATTATAAAAATACTAACCTACCAAGTAATAATTTTAAATTTCAAACTATTATTAACCGCGATGTCAAGGTAGATATTGTATGATTTCCTTCTACTTTAAATAAGATTAATCATTGAAATTATTAAAACTCAGTTAAAATTAAATAATATTTACCCAGTGATGATATTTAGCTGACGTATTGCATATTTTTAGCACCAAAATTTTAATATATTGCTTGTACAACTTTGTCTGTCTGTTCGTCTGTTCGTCTGTTCGTCTGTTCGTCTGTTCGTCTGTTCGTCTGTTCGTCTATTCGTCTGTTCGTCTGTTCGTCTGTTCGTCTGTTCGTCTGTTCGTCTGTTCGTCTGTTCGTCTGTTCGTCTGTTCGTCTGTTCGTCTGTTCGTCTGTTCGTCTGTTCGTCTGTTCGTCTGTTCGTCTGTTCGTCTGTTCGTCTGTTCGTCTGTTCGTCTGTTCGTCTGTTCGTCTGTCTGTCTGTTTGTCTGTTTGTTTGTTTATTCAGTGGTTTAACTATGAAACCGTAACAGACAGACAGTTACTTTCGCGTTTATAATATTAGTAAAAATGGTTCAATTCAACTTGTACTCAGCGTTGCAGCGTAGGTCGACCTAGAAAATCTTAAAATTCACTGCTTAATATGGCGGATTTAATTTTGCTATGCAAAATTGTATCACCGTATTATATCGTCTGATTTTAATAATCAATCTCGCGAGATTTTAACCGATGAATCAACTTACAGAAAAACGTATACAATTTCCGTAGTTTATAATCTTTAAATTTGATTAGGTTTGAATTTTAATGATTTCATTGAAATTCACTTCGATAGGTTATAAACTACTGAAAAATAATTAGTTTAATTGTAAGCAGTATGTTACGGTAATTTTCAATCTTGTGAGATAGAATATAATTTAAATTCATTTACAAATTTACGGTGAAACATATAATTTACCCTAAGACACACGTGCCCAGTACATCACTATTGTCGAATAAGCATCTAAAGAATTTATTGGCTATTTGGTAACTAACTTTACATATCCAGTGGTATGTAAAGTTAGTTACCAAATAGTATATATGAATTATCACAAATTATTTAAAAATAAAATATAAAATACACTATACCTTTCATCATCGTTTGGTAGTACTTGTGTAAACATCAGTTTGTACCTGTGCCGATTGAAAAAATAAAATAAAATAGTTCTAATAGCTTTTAGTGTAAAATCTGCAATTGACTATAGTGCCTATAATTAGTTTAACTATAATTCATGTCAATCGTGTCCAAAAAGTGCAGTTTTTGTACCTAAAACTATCTTCCAAAGTTGCTGTTATTAAGTGTTAGTGGAACAAAGTTATTTTACTCCACCCACTTAGCACTGATTATTATTTGCCGCAAAGCTTAAGTACTCTACTGAACAACATTTTCGAACCCTATACCATCTGCATAAATGGCAGCGCGCAAGTAAGAGTGACTTAAATTCAAAGACATCAAGGGGTACGAAGATCAAATCCTGAATACACTGACCAAATTTTTTTTTTTTATAAGTATGGTTGTGTGCTACTCATGTAACAATAGTTTACTTGTAACTCAGAAGAGAGTTAAATGTACAAATACATCATGTAACCGTCAATTTCATGTAGACTGTATTAAATTCAATGAGGCACAATCGAGCCGAGCTAAATGGGTTTGCCCAATCTGTCAAGGGCCGAAATCAAAATCAGGGAATAAAAATTCTCCTTCCGATCAAGGCAAGATTTTTAAAGAATCTGAAAAAGATTCACCAGCTTCCCTACTAAGTAACATAGACACCCAAGATGCTATTCTTCAAGAAATTCGAAATCTTCGTAGAGAAATGAATGAAAAATTTGAATACCAACAATTAAGCCTAAACGATTTCAATACGAAATTAAGTGAAATTCGCGGTGAAGTGCGAGATTTAAACTCCAAATTTTCTATAATGCGATAGGAGTTAGATCAAGTAACTAATACAGTGCAATTTTTATCTGATAATTTTGACGAACAACAACTCATTAACGATCGTTACAAAACGGATATCTCTCAATTAAAAACAGAAAGCACATCTCTACGTGCACAACTTAACGAAGTCACCAGCCTTATGGAACAGCTTGAGCAGCGTGCTCGAGACTGTAATATTGAAATACAGTGTGTTCCGGAGCATAAGTCTGAAAACCTGTTTACTATTGTGAAACAACTCACTAAAGTCGTTTCGTGTGACATAGCTGATAGTGATATTAAAGAATTCCATCGCGTTGCTAAGGTTAATTCTGACTCTAAGCGCTCTCGCAATATCATAGTCAAACTAACCAGCCCGCGCATCCGTGATACTATACTTGCAGCGGTAAAAAATTTCAACAAAAAGAATGAAAACGACAAACTCAATTCGACTCACTTAGGCATCGCAGGTGATAAGCAATCAATATACGTCAGTGAACACCTATCCCCAACGAACAAGAAACTTCATGCAGCTACGAGACTACTCGCAAAAGAGAAGAAATACGAGTTTGTCTGGATCCGAAATAGCCGCATTTATATTCGTAAAAATAAGCATTCACCTGCAATTTTAATAAGAAATACCGAATTTTTAAATAGTCTTAAGTAATTTTATAGTTATATTATTCTACTTTTTTTTTTTATACCTGAATTAGTATTTATTGTGCTTTTTTAGTTTTAAAATTCAATATTAAAATTTTTTATCAAAATGTGAGGGGCCTGCGGACCAAGACTGAAGACCTCTATTTATCTGTTCTCTGTTGTGATTATGATGTCATAATTCTTACGGAAACTTGGCTGAATGATACAATATTTGATCATGAATTATTTGACACTCGGTATTCAGTATTTAGGCGCGATCGCAGTACGACTTCATCTTATTTGAAAGATGGTGGTGGTGTTGTAATTGCCATACACAAAAAGTTTGAGAGTCTGAGAAAAAACACTTGGGAATCTATATGTGAAGATCTTTGGGTTTCATTTAAAATAGGTCAAAGGGCGCAAATTAATATTTGTGGTGTCTATATTCCACCTCCAGTAAAGGAGTTGGAACTTAATTACTTTCTTAAAAATACTGCACAAGTTATTAACTCTAACACCGATGACGGCACAATAAACGTGGTGATTGGGGATTTCAATTTGAGCAATATTGTCTGGGAATATAGCACTTACAGTCGTAGTCTAATACCTGTTCGTACAAACAATAACGTGGATTCTTTATTTATTGACACAATGTTATTTTGCAACCTACATCAATGCAACTCAATTTCTAATTATAACGAAAGAATTCTCGACCTAGTTCTTAGCTCACATCCATCTTTTCTTACAGTATCTGAAGAAAAACCCTTAGTCCCGCTTGATTGTCATCACCCAGCCTTATTAATAGACCTACAGTATTCTACTAAAAAAAACCATCTTAAAAGAAATACTGAACCTGAATATAATTTTGCGTTTTGTGACTATAATACTGTTATTGAGGAACTTTCAAACATTGATTGGGCACATTTATGGAAAAATTGTAGCTCTGTAGATGAAATGATAGAAGTTTTTTATGAGACTTTACTAAATGTTATTTACAAAAATACCCCAAAATCCAAACCACGTGATGGCAAGCATCCCATATGGTATTCACGTTCTCTTATACGTACTCTTAAGGAAAAATCAAAATATCATAAAGTATTCAAGAAGTATAAAAATCCTATGGATAAATACACTTACGACCTCTTAAGAGATCGCTCAAGCGAAATGATATTTGAATGCTATGATTTCTTCAAAACAAATATATCAGACCATATTCGCAACAATCCTAAATATTTTTGGAAATATTTTAAAGACAGAAAATGCAATTCTAAGTCGATTCCCAATCAAATGATATTAAATGATAGAAAAGCTACAGGAGGACAGGAAATATGTAATCTTTTTTCTTATAATTTTCAGTCGATCTATGATACCACACATAAGTTTCCACCTTTCAACCCAAAATATTTAACTGGTATTGAATGTACAAATAACACATACGCCAAATGTTCTGTAACAGATCATGAGGTTAAAACACAACTTCTATCCTTAAATTGCAATAAAGGGGCGGGACCCGATCTAATATCACCTACATTTATTAAAAATTGTGCTAAAGTTTTAGTTAACCCCCTTACAAAAATATATAATAAATCACTCCAATCGGGAATATTCCCAGCTAAATGGAAAGTTGCTTATATAACGCCAATTCATAAATCTGGAGACATTAATAATATTTCTAATTACAGACCAATATCCATACTATCTACTTTTGGGAAAGTTTTTGAGTCACTAATTCAAAAAAAGATGTATTCTCATTTAAAACCTTACTTTGATTCATACCAGCATGGCTTTTGTCCACATAAATCCACAACATCTAATCTAGTTAGTTACATATCTGATATTTCTGAAGCTGTAGATAAGTATAATGAGGTACATGCTATATATCTGGATTTTAAAAAAGCGTTCGACTTAGTCCACCACGACATTCTTTTAACCAAATTGGAATGTATGGGTATTCATGGTTCCTTGTTGCGTTGGTGTGAGTCATACTTAAAGAATCGATCCCAATTAGTTGCCATTAAAGGTTTTAAATCTTTTGAATGTAAAATACCCTCTGGTGTACCGCAAGGGTCACACTTAGGACCTTTGTTTTTTCTTGTTTTCATTAATGATGTTGGAAAAGTAATTAAATCTAAATATCAAATATTCGCAGATGATTTAAAAATATACAGGGAAATTAAATCACTAGAGGATATCGAAATCCTACAAAGTGACATCGACAACCTTGTTTGTTGGTGTCTTGCAAATCGTGTGACTCTAAATAAGGATAAATGTGTTCATATTAAATTTAGTAGAAAACGAAAGCCACTAAAACACACTTACTACATCGACGGTACGCCTCTTACGGAATCAACGAATGTTAGGGATCTTGGGGTGATAATAGAAAACACCTTATGCTTTAGAGGTCACATTGATTCCATCATATCAAGAGCCTCGCAAGTATCTGGTCTGGTGTTAAGATTAATGAAAATCTTTAAGGATCCAAGCTTGACAATATTAGTATACAATAGTATAATAAGGAGTATCCTAGAATATTGTTCAGTTGTTTGGAATCCTGGATATGAGGTGCACTCAGATAGAATAGAACATGTACAAAAACGTTTTCTATATTACTTAGCGTACACAGATCTAAATGCTAAAAATTTTAATTCTTACGACGCACGCCTAATTAATTATAAACTCCAAACTCTTAAATATAGAAGAGAAGCTGCCGACTTTCTTTTTTTATACAAATTATTGCATGGAGATATTGATGCACCTGATCTACTTGCTAAGATTAGTTTCTACATTCCGCGTCAAGGTAGCCGTTTACAAAATCGTAAAATATTTAGCCTGCCTGATGTCAAATCAAATCTTGGCCAATCTTAGATAAATTTCACAATTAACCATACTGTCAATTTCAGGCGTTGAAGGATTTCTCACTAAACTCTAAATGTAGAGAGACTTACAAACAAACAATTGTCATTATTATATATATTATACATTATATATAAATATATTATAAATAAATTATTTTATCATTGTACCTACATGGAAAAGGGTTAAAAAAAAATATATATATCCCGCTGAGTTTCTTTCGCCGGTTCTTCTCAGGGCCGAGGTGCTAAATTCCGAACCGGTGGTAGATTTTTGACAATCAATAAGCAAGTGTAAACACTTCTATATTGAATAAAGATTTTTGACTTTGACTTTGATACAATTTTATTTGTATAGTCACTTATAAATATAAACAGCGATCAGTATTATAAAAAATCTTTATAGTCATAATACTTCTACATACAATAATGTACTTATAGTACAAACAAAAACTACATTACAATTGAATAACAATATAATTTCACATATAAATATGCGTGGGAGAAAAACGTTTGTAATAATAATTTAATATCATTTCCATGAGTCATATCAAGTGATTTTTATTAATTCCACCGTTTCTAAGATTAAGAGTTAATAAACGGAAAACAACTATTGTTTGATAAATAGTTTTTTGCTTCGAAATTATATAATTATGTCTATTGAATGCGAGTTTTGTTTCGTAATATTGAAATATTTTAAATGAAAATCGACCAAGTTATAGATTTTTTGAAATGGCATGACAAATGATCTTTTTGAATAAAGCTTTCTATTATAAAGTTTGACTGAGAGTAACGCAATGTTTACCCCTATTAATATCTTTAAAAAAATTGAAGCGATTTAGATGAAATTTGGTATGGAAATAAGGTAGGACATCCCTTGGGGGTGTGAAAAGTTTGTGAAATTGTGTATGAAGAATCAATCAATTTATGGATGGAGTATAATGGGGTGTAAAGGTTTGTACTATAAAGTTTTAGGAAATTCGCGCGGGTAAAGCCGCCCGTTCGGCTAGTAACTGTATAGTAAGATACTTCGCTATGAATGCTCCACTGATCTGACATGTTCTGTCACTTGAGCCTGTAGTTACTAGTTACACTACTTATCTTTATCTCTTCTCTCTTTAAATCTTACCTCTCTGAAAACCTAGATAAAAAAATATAATGTTTTGCAGTAGAGAAAACAGAAGTGCAGTAGAGTAGGTTGTACCCAGGTAGACAATCCCACAATAAGATCTACTAATAGTAAAGCCAACATTTAAAAAAAATATTTTATTAAACAAAATTACTATGTTGGTACATATAAAGTCATACTTTTTGCGTTATATAATGTTTATTGTTGTGTCTTTACATATATGATAGTTTCCATTATTATGTTTAATAATAACATAATTGTACATTAACATCGTAATCGATGATAAAACGTAGATATAAAATACGGTTTATGAATGATTGGTTGATCCGCCTCTAATATGAGATAACATTATAAACAGCAAGACCAAGCAATGCTATAGGACAAAAAGGTGCTTTTTCCTTTTAAAGATAAATGTTTGGACCTTATTATTTTATTGTTATAACTTAGTTGGCGAAACGTGCAGCTGGTTCATCTGATGGAAAGTGATTAGCACCGCCAAGTGACATCTGCAACACCGGGGGGCTTGCAGGTGCATTGCCGACCTTTAAAATGTACGGCTGAGAAAACATTCCACCACATAGTTTTACAGGTTGTTGGATACATGATTTTCCTGTAATGTTTTAATATAGCAACAACGTTACCAGAAGAATTTTACTCTGATTAGAACTCACGGCTCTTTAAAGCGCTGTTACCAAACCTCCTTACCTCCTTTAAATAATCAAACGATGTCTATTCAGTTTGCGCACGAGTGCCGCGTCTCGGCTCCACAGAAGCTAATGGTGTTTCAAGGCTGGGTGTTATTGTTCCAACAATAATCTTGACTCTATCTAAAGACTTATTCGTTTCTGAGGTAAAACTTGGTGAGATGATATTCAAATTTACGGTGGATTTTTTAATGCAGGGTTCCGTAATATCTTTTGCTTTTTGTTGTTCTTAATTATAATAATTTTTGTATTTAAAAAAGTATGTAACGATGGTTAACGATAGGGCTGAAAATATGTTTAAAATTCAGTTGTAACATTTGATCAAAACAACCCACATCTTAATTGTTTAGAAAACTGTACATGATTCATTTTAGAATATCTTAAACATTTTACCGTTGAAAATATCATATACAAATCTTCACTAATAGGTATTATTACACAATAGTTATCATATTATATACTTCATATCTTCCCTTCACAAGGACAAGGAACTAACAACAGGTCTATGCTAACCTTTGACAAATCAGTTGTTACCTAATGGGCGTCAAAGAGTGAACTGTGATGGAAACACTTGCTGCCGGGAGGAGCGCACATGTGCGCTTATATCGAACCAGAACATTTATTGTTTTATTTTATTGTTAAGTTTATTTTTTTTAATTTCAATTGTGCTCAACTAGATGAAATAATTAGTAATTAAATTAAACAACCTCTCGCTATCTAGCGTAGATAGCCAGAATTTAAATTCAAGTGGCAAATTTGGCAGTCAAAATTTTATAGAAACTAAAAAGATCCTACTCAACAGAGCAATCGTTCTTTGATGACTATTTTTTTTTTCTTGTCGTACGTTATTAAAACGTATCGTTAACACTGAAGGCGTGGTTGTCTAATAAACATGCATTAGTATACGCTTGGCAATTATCTTAATGTTTGTTCTCACGGTATATAAGAATAATAATAATCGTAATACTCGCTATAATTTTATATACGAAAGATTATCTTTAAACTTGTAATAATAACATTTTTATTTGAACATTGAGAGCTTATGTCATTTAATGTTGCGAGGCAATCACGTGTTTTGTTTATAATATAAATATGTTTACTTGAAGTGAATTTAATTTCGTCCTTATTGTTTTCAATAAAGGTTAAGAATGTTAGGTGTAAAAGTAGAGATTTGTTATCTGTTTGGCGTTTGATACTTGCTTGAGGTTAACCATATTTTGGTAGGTAGTTCCTTTATTTATTTATTGTAGAGTGAATTGCCAGAAATTATCATTTCAGGGAAGCGTTATGCCCGCTACAGGCGACCTTTCCCTCTGTTTCTTTTCTCTCTTTCCCTTTGTATTATATACGATTATATATTTTATTATTTAAACCTAATATTTGTTATAATTTTAATTCACACGGGACTTTAATAACTATTTTATTTATTGTTATTTAATTTTTGTTTTGTTATTTAAATGTTAAAGTTTTAATACATAATATAATATACCGATAACTATATCGTTCCAACTAGGTGTTCCACGTCACCTATATTTTTTATTAAACATACTATTATTGGTGTTCTCGTCTTAATTTAAAGGAAATTAAAGGACTTCTAACTTATTGTGCGTTTGCTACTAATTATCTTCGTCGTATGTAAGACGGCTAATTAATTTTCCATTAAAATACTATACAGTGAGTTCGCATGAGCGATCTTAGCGAGGATTCCTACTTTGCGTCTATATTCCTCGTCATTATCAACTATGACGTATTTTAACCTATATTCAGTGTAACATGTTTATATAATTAGTATAAAGATTCCGTTACACGATGTTTGTGAAGCTGTGGTCATCATAGGCAAGGCTTGAAGAAAGCGATAACAAAGCGAAAGCTAGATAACGTGACGAAATAGGGCGTGAACGGTAAAAGGAAGTCGTGTTCTACTTTGTTTTTAAAAATGTATTATGTCACCCACTTCACTCGTAAACTAAACTTTGGTAATAATCTATATATGTATATATAAATGAATCCCTATTTCCCCTGGTCAGGTAATCACGCGTGAACTGCTGGACCAATTTCGCTAATACTCTTTTTGTTGTGTTTTTATTATTAGAAGGTTTTTATGAGAGAAAAGTTGTGCGGAACATTTGCATTCATTTGCGTTTAATCTAATCGGCATTTATATGGCGTTTGATGTTACTGTAAATTGTTTAACAAAACGTGACAGAAAATAAAACTTTAAAATGTTGTTTATTAAATTGTGGCATTAGAATAATAAAAAATATTTTTTTCTTCATCAATTATACCAAATCGAATGCAATATTCATAGTTTATAAAGTACAGTTTCCCGATAGGCTTATTTCTTATATGACACACTTTTCTTAACAATGTTATTTATATATCGAGAGCATGTAAACTCTGAAATATTCATATTTAATAAATTCATAAATAGAACGAAGACACTACAGAGACAGTCGATTAAATGTTATTCGAAGATTGCGGGCTTAAACCTAAAAAGGTCTTTTTCCTCTGCTTGATTTGTGTTTATAAATTAACTTTTGTGACTGAAAATGTCGTGTGAAAAACTCACATATAAGTATCAAACCTCATTGGAGCAGCATAGCTGAACAAGCTATAACTCCTCCTCATGAGGAGAGTTACTTTAAGGATAGTTTTGATATCCAATTCAAACCTTTGAATGTCACAAATATTATATAATTACACTAGCTGTGCCCGCGACTTCGTATGCAAAATGTTTGTATTTAACAAAAAAGTTATCTTAATAGCTATAAGTTGAAGCTTAAGATTATTACATCGGCTATCTGCCAGTAAAAATTCCGTCAAAAACGGTCCAGCTGTTCAAGAGATTATCCAGAACAAACAGACAGACAAAATTTGAAAACAATATTTTGTACTGTGTAGATGCATATGCATTTAGTAAAAAGCGGTTATTTGAATATTACAAACAAACACTCCAATTTTATTATATGTATAAGAATAGGCTAAATGTTATGTATTATTTCCTATTTCCTACCTTTTATTTTTAATTTACTCAAAGTGAAATATAGTGTCGATCCGAGCGCGTTTAAGTCGAACGCTGCCACCTTAACACCTACATTACATGTGTCTGTTTATACTCATACTATAAAACAAAATACAAATGGGGCGCGTCGAACACTAGTGCTGCAACAACAAAAATACGATAAAAGTGCTGTCAGTTTAAGTATTTAAATATCGATAAAAAGACTCGTCGTTTCGCACTATTAGGTATTAGCATTCGCTTTCGATTTGATTTTGTTTCCTTACTATAGTGGTGGGCGTGCCATCTGTCTTTTGTTTTTTTTAATTTGATGTCTTTGTCATTATAGGAGAAATTTATAGTCACCAAGGCTAAGCTGCCTTCATATATATTATGATGCGGAGTAGATTGCATGGCTGACTGGTTGAGAGGAGCAAAGACAGCTGGATATGACGAGTGACGTCGAATGAGAACCTTGACCGGATTTGTAATGGTCTGAACCATAAACCCTAACGCTAATTGTAAAACAATGTAACTACGAAAACCGCACCTGCTCTTAGTGTCTTTACGTAATTCTCATTAATGAGCTTTCGTTTCACTGGGATAATACGTCGTTTCAAAACTTACATAAATTATCTGCTTTTGACAAAATTATTTAACATATTATTTGAAATATTAAGAATGACATTCTTAGTTTCAAGAGGAATGTTCTTTAAAAAGTTCAAAGGTTTTGTTTTTTTGTGGTAATTAAAAAATACGTAAGAATATGATTTTATGTCTTAGTCTAAATAAAAAAAAATGTTAATTATAAAATTGTGACTTTATAAAATGTTATAATTATTGTATTAAGTAAAAAATAAAGTCACAGGCCGATAGGTTAACATGCATGTTTTCTCACGAAATTTACGTGCAGTGGTGCTTGCTTGCGTTTGAACCCATAATTTACGGTTAAATTTTCATAGATAACCTCTGTTCACAGTATAAACTAGCTCACATTGAAAACAGATAGATTTCTTTGTCAGTTCTTGACGTTTGATTTAAAGCTGATTTATCAATTAATGAATTCAAGGCTTATATCTCTTGCAATCAAGTTAATAATATCAAAGAAGCATTTTATATTTTTAATTGTAGCATCTTGAAAAAAATAGTTCAAAACCTAGGCTTTTTAAAAAAAATCAAGAAACGATGGTTAAATCAAAACTCGAGATTTAAAGATTCATAATCTGAATCAAAAGAGTTTTGTTTGTTTTAAGGATACAGATATCCTTATTAAAGAGGTAAAATATTAAAATCAATATTCGTAGCAATTATTTTTGCCTACGTCTTACCCTGTGACGCACTACGCAAGGTCTTCTTTACTTAGTACTTAGTGTATGAACAAAGCTGATTCACACGGCCCCCGCTCGCACAAGCGGTTAAGCAGTTGTCGTCGCGAGCGCATTCAAGCACCACGCACCATTGGTCGCTGTTGATAACAACCTGATAAACTTCGGGCCAGTCAATCATGGCCTGTGCTCACAAAAGAATTGTTAAAATCTGGTTCCATCTTACACTGGTCCCGTTCCTTTGCTTCGCGGAACCTCAACTAGATCTGCCTCCATTACCCCAAGTGTCAACACAACGCAATCCATACGGCTTTGGGTTATCCAGTACACAATCCGTAAATCCACAAGGAAACCAGTTTGACGTGAATCGAAATTTTCAATACAGCACGTCTAGACCTCCAAACTCCGCGACTCCTGGGGTATACCCGGTTTCATCGACTCCCTTCAGCCGGATTAATCCAGATATAAGTAACAATGGATACCCGAGCTTAGATTACGGAAATGGCCGTAACCCAAGTTCCACGCTGCGTCCTTTTGATGACAGAAATCGTGATGATAGAATCGATACAACGAATGACGCAAACTTTCGGCGAAATGATCCTAATTTTTCCCGGAATGATCCCAATTACGTAGGAACGAATCCTTATTCGTTCAATAGAGATTCTAACACTAATACCATCGATGATAGATTGAACTACGCGAATGTACAACAAGTAAGAGATTTCCTTCACCGGGCTGACGATCAGGCTTCGAAGGAGTGTACCAACAATGTTGCAGCTCAGTGGAATTTCGAAACTGACGTCAATGACGCAACACAACACGCAGCTGTGAGTATTGATGTATTTGCCATTGTTTTCTCATATTTATGGAAAATAATTATAGGTTTTATAATTGATATGAACTAGTTCTAACTCTTATATAATCTCATAATAGGTAATGATAAAAAAGATTAAGTTAAGGATACGAGTTTATCAACTTATTACGCGTCGTGTCAGCTGCGGATGAATATATAATTTATTGAGATGCTCCCTTACAAGAACTCTTTACAGTCATTAAATGCATGTACTACACACTGGAAAAATAAATCTATTGACACCAGATTTGGAAAATAATGTTTCAATATAAATAAACTAACATTATTATTAAGATCAGTTGATTTAAATTATCTTTTATTTATTTTGTTGGTGATTGTTTCAGTATTTTTTTTAACGATTTTTCTCTTTTTCTTCCTTACTTAAACTCAGAGCTGTAGTAAGCTGTTAATGTACTCATGTACAGCTGTACTAGTGCTCAATTTTTGTTTGAAATAGATGGAATAGTTAGGATTATTTTCGTTGATCCTTTGAAGGGATCCTATATTATAACAATGAAAATTCAAAACTAAAAGAAAAACCCAACACGTTATTTTATAAGGTGATGTGTAATTAAGATTTTATCTGTAAACAATGTGGTTGGTCACTCCGATGATAAAAATACATAAATGCCATCATTCGTGAGAATTAAATGTATTTGTTCTTATGAATGTATGTATATTTGCGCTTAGCAACGGAACACATCTTAAGAACGTCTCTACTCTAATCTGAAATTGATTTTTAATTTTTCATTACAATTAAACTTAGTGTCAAATGATAATTATATCATATTGTTCCAGGAAACCTTTTAGTCAAATTGAAATTACAGTCATTGAGGTTGATCCCATGCGTCAAAAATCTTAGGAATTAAAATGTTATGTTCCTCGTGAAATTTTTAATAACTTAACTTTACCTAACTTCTTTACCTTTAGTTTTGAGCTATTCTCTTATCTTAGCTTTATGTAGTGGCTGTAACAGACAATGGATGCCCCGAAACACTATTTGAACCACCAACGTCTCTTGTAACATCGTGATATATAAAGAAACATGGTCGGGATAATTTCATCGCGAAAAGAAAAAATTAAAAAGAAGTTCCTTATTTTTTTTTTTTTGTATTTAATCAGTTTCATGAAGTTGCCAGGAATACTTCGCTATTGCAATAAGCTTAGATTGTTTAGATGGGCACGGTAAAAGTATCGTACTGTATAGCCAGTGCTATGATGTTGCATTGTGTCGTGTACAAAACGGCTTATTATTAATAAATTAATAATCACATTTATATTATTATAGTTCACAGTAATCACAATTACGAATTTAAATTTGTTTAATTAAATTCGTAATTGTGAACCTTTAACTATAGCGGACTTCCTTATCAAAATAATCTTTTTTAATTTTTTTTTAATTTTTTAAATAATAAACATTTTTGGATTCCTCGATACTGAATTCGATACGTAGTTTTTCTTTTTGTGATTTGTCGTATTATACAACTCATATCCGTCCTGTTGGATTAATCATGACATCACTCAGGAACTGCAAAACGTAGGTAATGACACCAAATTTATTAAAACACTATAGATGAGTTAGCTACACGGGATTAGACGAACATTTATCCATAGGCTAATAAAATTAAACCCTCTGTTTCGCTGTCCTTTGGTGAAGAACCAAAAATATTGCTCACGATAACTTTGTCTCCTAAACATCACTTGAAAAGGTTGAAGGCGCATAGTATACGATGATTTATAAGTAAAAGACGTAATACATTTCTGAAGAGCATTATACTCTATTATTGTTTTATGCCAAGGATTATTATTTACAATGTTCATTTTTTTCAATTCCACATGAAAGATTAAGGTCATGGCATACTTATGTAAGACTGAATGCTTTTTACTGACTCAGTTGAGAAAATTACGCATATGTGTATTAATGTATTTTGCCTTCATTATGGACATTGATATAAAATTATTCTCACATCAGCTGTCTCCCTCGGCTTAATCAGTACGGTACTATGTTATGAGTACTTGTCTGAAACTTACCAAACTTGTGGTAATTTAGGTTGTAGCTCAACTATAAAATATGCCGACATTATAAATTAAAAATAAATTTATATAAATAATAATTGCCAATGCCAATCACAGTCTTAATATTACGTATGAAAAGAAAGATATATTCAATGGGAAAATTGGAAATGTAAGTCACAAGCCGTATAGAAATGTATCTATTCAAATTTATACCATTGTCTGATGGGAAAGCGAGCCCGGAAACTTTCATGACCGGTCATTATTCATATGGAACAATACGAGTTACTTTTAACGCGACTTTGATCGTACGAGTATAAAATATTTATACAATACAATAAATGATTTTTTTCCTAGACGCAATGTATAAAAACATTTTCATGTTAAAAAAACAGCCGTAAATGTACCGCTTTTGGACCTCCTTTACTCTTGTAGAGGAATTGAGCGATGACATTCCAGACTGCTCTAATGCGGTTTGGTAACAGATTCAACACATGTAAGGAAACCTTACGGAATTATCAATGTCCCGCGCAGAACCTTCACGGCCTTGACATCTAAATTAAGGGCTAATCTTTGGCTGAATTTGAACTTGAAATTTTACGATTATAATTTTATGATTAAAAATTTATATTCCTATGTTGTACAGAATTCACTAGATTAATTATACAAATGTTTAAACAACGGATACAATATTTATCGTAATTAAAGGCAATAAATTAACTGAAAACCGCTTTGACATCGCTTTAAGTGTGACTCCGGATCAATCAATAAGAAATAAGCAAGAGCGATGACAAAAAAATATAAATAATTTTTTTTTTATCGAACTCGTAACCTTTTAAACTCGGTCAATTTTTTTGCTTTATATATAAGATCAATAGATACCATTTATAAGGTTTTTGTTAAACTGTGATGTGATTAATAATAATTATTTATAGGAAGTGAATTGCATAAATCGATACACGAACTACAATTCCCACGGTCTTATATAATAACAGACATACATAATAAAAAGAGTATGTACTATGTATAAACATACGTTTAAACGCATCGATGACTTGCTATGCTTTAAAACTTTTGTATATATATATATATATATATATATAGTCTTTATATATATTTATTGTATTTGTATGAAGACAAGAATCGCATCACAGATTAAATATGAATAGTATTTGCGCTGCAGGGCTTTAAAGCACCCATACTGACAATTTCTTATTATTTTTATGAAGTTGGTATTCGGATTATTTTTATGTAAAAAGGCCATCTGATGGTATGTGGTTACCACCGCCCATAGACGTTGGAACTGTAACATATATTAGCCATTTCTTATATCGCCACCATCCTTGGGTGCTAAGACGTTATGGCCCTGTAGTTACACTGGCTCACTCACCCTTCAAACCGGAACATAACAATACTCAGTATTGCGGCTTGGCGGTAGAATATTTGATGAGTAATAGCTACCCAGATGGGCTTGCACAAAGCCCTGCCTCTTAGTAAATAGGACCACAGGGTAATTAACCCTAAAAAAAGAACAAAAAAAAACTAAATGCTTTGAAAATGGAGTTTTAAAAACAGCCTAATTTAATTAAGTATTATTATATTTATATATTATTTACTATCTCCGAAAAATATAGCCTTCGTTAATTTTATAACTTAAAAGTTCCTTATTAGTCTACTTAGATATTTTTGTGTAAAATCTAAAATAAAGCCAAAATTTTTATTGAATCAAAAAATATCGAAGTATTGACAAAGTTTATTAAGCCGATTTATGTTACTTCAGTGTGATTGTTGATGTCAGATAGTTTGTATCATTGTAAAATCAGCGCAGTTGATCGAATAAAATCCGCACGTGTGAATGCGGCTTAAGATATACGATACCTATAAATTAATATATCACCGTGTTGAGCGACGCAAATACATTAAAACAGCTAATTATATAGTTGTTTAAAGACACATAATCACGATTCTGCTGTACACGCAAAGAAAAAAATAGAATAAACAAAGTTCAAAGCAATCAATATTGGAAACACCACCCGTTTTCTATTGTCTAATTTTATGACAATACGCAGACGGGATGTTGTGTCATTTATACAAAAATAGATACACTATGAAGCTTACAATGACTGAAATTAACCATTAATAATTGTTGTATTCGTGTTTTTTTTTACTTTTTCAATTACGCAATTATGTGGTTTCATTTTAACCTACAACATTTGAATGGACAGAACAGATAAATGTCATATAAAAAACCAGGTACGTAATCCGTTAAACAAACAGCCTATATAAAACCAATAACAGTATATACAGGGTTATTGGTAATTCAACGTATTCCCGTTAGGAGGTAATAGGGGTTACCCCTATTTTTTTCCACTTAAATGCCTTAAAAACAAAAAAAAACGAAAAAAATAATAATATCGTTTTCCATCTCGCATTATTAAATTTGTACCGATAATAATTATTGTTTTAATATTGGAAAATAACCATTGTTTAATCTTTTTTATTAATCAGAAGAAATCAATAGATTTTAATTTATACTTTTTCTTAAATAAATTTTCGAAGTTGCATTATCTACTTATTTTGAAAAAATCTAAAAAACGTGATAACTCAAAAATGGTTCACTTTTGCATAATGCATATGGGTGTTAAAAGTATCGCAAATAATTACCCCTATTACCTCCTAACGGGAATACGTCGAATTTACCAATAACCCTGTATATTTACCTTATAGATCAGTCAGAATAATGATTATGATGTTACCGGTAAAAAATGAACCAAATAAATAAATTTGAATTATTGAAAATTATATTTTTACACATTTTTCATAGTTAGAACGTTCGCTAATATTCTTTACGTATAGTAAGCATTATGTTTTTTTTCTAATTACTTAATGTTTTTAATGTATTTATGTACATCTTTAAGTAGATCTTATTAAATTAAATTAGTTACCAAAAACACGCTTCATGCTTTACGCTCTACATACGATAATAAGGAAACACGAAATGGCTGACCAATATGGCGGCGCCAATCAAAATGGCGGAACTAAATACCGCGTATTGTCGCCAATAAAGAGGACTTCTGACCTATAAGGTCTGTGACAGCTAGACAATGAGATAATACATTATACCAAGGCTTTATATTGTATTCAGTTATTAAGTTGTTAACTGAGGCTGTTTTTATGTTATTTTAAGACGTGGTTTAACGATTAATTATATTAAAATGCTAGCTACTGATTGTATTTAACCGTAATCTCAACAATTATAGGGAATAACTACTATTTTTAAACTCATTATTTTTCTTCTTTTTCATGAATCAATAGCCAGCCTTCTAAATCCTAATTTTTTGTTCAGACATTTGAAAGCAATATAAAAAAAAATTAAAACACAAAACATTAGCATTTTTTATAATAATTTTATATTAACAAGATACCTATTTCATTTGTATGTGAAATTATGGTGATATGTTAAAATTATACAAGTATATTATATACACAATTGAACGTCAGATCTCATAAATAGAGCTTGGGATAAAGGCATCCAGTTGGTACCTAATTATGTAAAAAAAAGTAACAAATCTTTTAAATTATTTAAAAAACTAAATAAAAGATTTACAAAAAGTGTTCTAGAATCGAACAAAAGTTACGTGACAGCACGTAATTGCACAGTTGACACGTGAGAAGGACGCCTTTATACAAATAATATTTAACAACACAATAATAAAGAAGAAACAAAAAATCGTACTGTTCATTATTGAATAAACATTATTATATTTTGTGAATACCGTCTACCATATTTGACATATTCCCATATGTCACAATGCTAAGAGCATATTCGTGGTAACTAATAGCTGGAGATACTCGTAGTTGGATAATTGAATAATTTGTTTTGTTGAATAGTCTTCATCATACTGTTTTTTTTTTGACGATGATTTATTATTAATTGTTATAGATATGACAGTATGCTTTATGAGTTTTTATATATATATAAGTATTTTTTTTTATTTACATAAAAACTATTTACATTTAAGCCTTCATTATGTACGAATAATAATTAAAAATAGTATCTTATACATGAATGGTAGCAGAAATACTAGCAGCATTTCCTCTTTGAATCGCCTTTCTTATAATTTAGGCAAAAAGTAAATCCGGTGACCGGAGGAGGTAATAAGAAGGTTTTATGCTTTTAAATAAATAATAATTCAAAATTCAAATATATATATATATATATATATACAGAATATAATACGATGCTCTAATGCGGATCCACATCCCTTCTTACACTGTATTCTATTATGCCAAGTACTAGATAACGTAAACTCACAAATTAGGCACACGAAAAATCTGTACCATGATCTTCAGTTATATAGAACTGTTTTTGCCAAAAGCTTTAAATCGGCTCAAACTGGAATCATGTTATTTAGTTGTAAGTACAGACTACTTGGTAGTTGGTAAGTTCACTTGTTACTAGAGGTGTCAATCACCAATACTAATAATAATATACATAGTAATTATTGTGTTCTAATTTGAAGGTTGAGTAAGCCAGTATAACTACGGGCTAACTACTACTATAAAAGGAGATAAAACCTGAGCTCCCTAGGCTTTTCACGCATTTGCAATCTAAGGAATGGTTAATATTTCCTATGTATCTATATTATATAAAAAAAGTAAATCATAATTGAATACCGCTGTGCCTACAGTTGATACATAAAAAAATTATAATGATAACAAGATTATGGTTTGATACTTTTTTGTACACCGCGCATGCGTACACTGTATTGGTGTATCGTACCTTCGCCTTGAACAATATTCTCACGGTCGTGACACTGAGCGCTTTTTACATAGTTTAGACATTGCAAAATTGTTATTCAGTAAGAAATTGTATCTCAGTACTTGTAATGACATAAGTTTTAAAATTTAAGTCCAGATAAATATTTTTTCACAAACCAATATAATTTTTATCTTACCTAATCGTCATAGGGAGTTGACTAGTGGTAGAAGTAATCATCAAATCTTATTAATGATTAAATTACTTCAAAAATTCAACAATTTTGTTTAAATTTAGATACTTTTGACATGAATAGTACAATTTTCATACTACCTACGCTATTTAGCCAAACGTTAATTAAACATCCATTGGATCATGACCTTGGATGTCTATATCAATATGATTTCAAAGAACATGCATTCTTATTTCAATGAAATAAGGTTGAAAATATATTGTTTGGTAACAAAACTTGCGACAAAATTACATAAAGGCGTGTGCTGCAACTGAAAGGTTTTCATTAATGATGTTAGCACTTCAGCGTTCGGTTGTACTTTTGTTTGTAAACTTGAACTCGATTCGCGTTATGAATGGAACAATTATTTGATTTTTGTTTAGTCACTGTGAAAATCTAGTAGTAAAAAAGTGTTATTGTTAAAATAATAGGCGGCTAAATTAAAAATCTCCTAAAATGTCTATCTGTATTTGATGCTATAGTATATTTTGTTACATATTACATAAACAATATAAAGCTTAAGAATTATACCATCCCATTTTCGGTGCATTTCATAAAGAATAGGGTTCGTTGATACGTTACCGTATAGCAATAATAGTTAATTATCCAATGTAAAGTACCGTTAACTGTCACTCAATTTATGAACATACTAATAAAAACTAAAGACAATGACCGAATAGTGTAAGATGTCCCTAAATTCCTATGTTTATGAGTTAAGATCTTTACGTACGAATAATTTTTTCGAGTTGATATCAATGCTTTGCAAGCACCACTAAGAGATCATGTGATAAGTTTTCTGAAGTCATATCAGTAGGATCATACAAGTGGCATGTGTCGATTATATGCTCTATTAGATTAAATGCCGGGTGACATCTAGACCCGTGTCACCCGGCTTTGTTCGCGTATAAGGGTTTCTTATTTAGGAATAAAACATAGCCTTTGTCCTTTCTTGAGATTCAAGCTTGAATCATACCAAATACAAATCATCAAATTCGACTCAGTGGTTTGACCGTGAAAGGGTAAAAGACAGATATACATACATATAGAATACTTTCGCATATATAATATTGGCACAGATGTATATCCAAAAATCCCCATTAAAGCGGCATAGTGCCTTCTCGGTTTCCGTCGGAATCCATTTTCAATTATATTTGGGGAGTAGGTATAATAAACTAACATCATATAAATGTGTTCCGTACATTTCTTTAAGGTTAAGAATAGATCACTGAAACTACATGCTAATAATAAGCTAAGATTTAGACATTATTATATGAAAAATAAGCCCTAAATATAACAGATGCTCCCCATAAATTAAGTCAAGTCATCCCAGACATTCGTCACCTAGCAATTTTAGTTTCAGTGTGTATTTTCATGTCCTTTAAAATAGCAATCAGGCGTATTAGACTTATGTCAGACATGATATCAATAACTATAGACTGATATCTGTACTACCCTTAACAACACATTAATTGTTATCTGAAAACTTTCAGAGACACGTAGAAGCACTTGTAGGGAATTTATTCCTATTACTCATTCAATCTGTCGATTGCATATTAGATTTCTATATGAGGAGGAATTATAAATCAACGCTTAAAGCTATAGGACATCTATTTATGAAAGTATTTTTTTAAAACGTACTTTTACATAAC
Source organism: Vanessa atalanta (assembly GCF_905147765.1). Lineage (NCBI taxonomy): Eukaryota > Metazoa > Arthropoda > Insecta > Lepidoptera > Nymphalidae > Vanessa > Vanessa atalanta. The sequence continues at coordinate 12,258,938 of NC_061877.1, forward strand.
TAAACTAATATTCAATTGGGGACTCTTATACTTAAAAATAAAACGGAGCCAACCCTGCACGTTGAGTTGGTAGATGAGTTTAAAAGCGAGCTATTAACTTTTATATAAACGTGTAAATATATATATAAATATGTATGTATTTGTTGTTACGATTGTTAAATATGATGTAAAATTAAACAAAAAAAAAATACTTATTTTACTACGCACACAAACATATTAAACCTGTTTCTGTTTGTTTAAAAATTCTATAATTATTTCTAGCTTTACTTTCCGATTCATTGTTCTATGATATTTATTTATATAGTTACAATAATACCTTTATTGTAAAAGATATCAAGGAGCGAGATATTTTTAAATAAATGTAGTCACACTTAAATGCTAGGACACATTAATTAATTGAATGTACAATTTTGTAAGAGGAAATAAAGTTATTCATTAAAATTTTTTGTGTAGATTTTCCTCGAAGTTTTCCAGCAACCGTCACAGAGTAGAGTCACGGTACGATTGCGCAACACGGTGTCGTGTGAACGTCCTCTGTGTCCAACAATGGACGATGTGTGTGAATATCTCTTCGCATTGTGTGACCCGGCATTGGCGCTTATGTTAGATAATGTTTACGGTTTTGTTCATATTTATGTTTTATGGACAAGGGGTTGTTTAAATATTCTTTCATTATTTAATATTAAGTTTAATGTCTCCACTGAAAAAGTGACAATGTTGCTAGCATTCTTGCTATTTTACCACGCGCTATTATTCCTACTATATTTTATATAATTTTACGAAATATTCTTCAAATTTAATTTCTTACAAGATTTAATAGAGGTAGCTATTTTTAACAATCTTTTATGTTTTCGTACAAGCGTACAAATATTTCCTAAGCATATTTGCGACGTTAAAGCGTTAGGGCAGCCTAAGTATAACATTAATCAGAAATTAAAACAATTGAAACACAATATGTCTAGTTTCAGCCGGTTCATAGAATTTTTAACCTCAATGTTGATACGTCATCAACACTTAAGCTGATTTCAAGATCAAACTAATTTATTACCGTGAGAACTCGTATTTCCCTAATGTTGTAGCGTCTGTTTAATGAGAACATAAACTTATTAACGCATTTTTTAAAGATTTTTCAGGTCATTGTCACGTTTTGTTCATAGGTTGATTTATTAATTTAATATTAACAGAAAAATCTTAACTTATTTATATTTCAAGTATTATTTCAAGTATTTCGTACAAAAATATTAAACTGTTGCAATAATTCTACTAACATTCTTGTCCCCATTCCATTATTTGCATAGTTTAAAAGTACTAAAGTATAAGTATACTTTAGTACTTTTAAAACTTTTTACTTTTAAATAAGTACATAAGTCCTCAATATAAATAATTCTTATTAATGTAACTTTTTTACGATTTTTGTATTGGTAAGAAGCCAAAATAGACTAATGTCAAAACACGTCATAAAATTCGGTCAATTATAGCTAATTTGACCAAATTTTATAACGTGGGTATTTAATGTCTTATTTCATTTGGATTTGTATTGCATGTCTTAGAATAGGAAATGAGTTCTTTGAAGTTTGAAGTTTGATTAATGACATAATAGTTGAAAGTCAATTATTAAAATGTTGTGTTACCTATATGGAATTATTTTCCAATGGTCTTATAACCTTAGGAAAAATGAATGTATTGAAAATACCATACTAAAAATACCTCATTGGTATAACTAATATACCAACGAGGTAGTAACAAAAATATCCAATAACCCGCTGTAGAGCAAAATGGACTAATTATTTCTAAATTCTTCTACTTCACAAGTAAAGAAATTCCTACCTAAAAAAAGTTTGCAGGAATATTTGATAATACTTTAATTATATTGGACAATGTATCCAAATAGGGTAAACCTACCTAGTTAGCCTATTCGGTTACATTTACAGCGTATACATAAGTAGAAGTAGACAGTAGGTAGTAGTTAGACTTGTAAGGAGTATCAGCTATTTATTGCATCATCTATGCCATAACAATGCTATTGCCTAGATGGACTTTTTCCTCAGTTTTTCTATTACCTAAAAGCAGTATTTTATATTGTTGTATTGTATGATATAAACTGTAGTGGAGGCGATTGGTCATAATCGATTCCCTACAATAACGATATTATCCGTAAGTTTTTTAAATATATAAGGGAATAGAATAAAATTACAATGACAAATGTAAAAGAACAACCAGAACACAACAGTAACGAGTGTTGTTGTGTTGTGACAGAATATATGACGAGCGCGATGTACCTACCTAGACGGGCGTACAAAAAGCCTTACCTGGTAAAAGTACAGTTCCAGTTGGTGCAGATGTTATTGGTACTTTTCTTGACACACGGGTAGTTGATAATTGCTATTTCTTATTGATAATTTGTATTGCCTAGAATAGATTTGTAAGATAGGCTATCAACAATTCTGGTATATGTATTAAAAAAAAACTGATTAGTAATTTAGAACAATTATACTTGGTCAAATGGAAAAGTTAATTTGTTTATTTGAATTAAATAACAATTAACGTTACTATGAACTTGACCGTGTTATATGGAAACAATTGCGATTTTACGCGATTACTTTAGAGGTTCAATTAAAGGTCGACGATGAAGCCAGTGTCGTCGGAAGGCTTTGTATGAGATATATTAATCAAACTAGTGTTTGTTTCTTGTAGTTGTAAAAAAATATTTAAGAGAAAACCTAGATTATTTGCAGTTTGGAAGTAGAATTTGGATTTACATGGAGTTTTGCAAGCCCGTCTGGGTAGATACCAACCACTTATCATCAATTCTACCGCCAAGCAGCAATACTTGGTATTGTTGTCTCCGGATAACGAAGGTGAGCCAGTTTAACTACAGGCACAAGGCATAACATCTTTGTTCCCAAGATTGGTGGCGAATTGGCGGTATATGTAATGGTTAATTTGAAGATAGCGGTGGTGTTTAAGGGCGGTGGTGACCACTTACCATCAGGTAGTTCATTTGTCCGCTCGCCTACCTACAACATAAAAATAAATAACATGAATAGAATTTGTCGTTTTCCGTCTAAAGGTCCATCTTTAAGCTAAATATTCGTTCCTTGCTGATCCAAGGAAAGGTTCTCAAACTGTACTCCCGTCATAGCCACAATTCTGAAGTTTTGAATAATGTGAAATAAAATATCTCGTCTAATTTCAAGTTGAGACATTTTTTGTAACAATAACCGCTGATGACTACTCAGTATTATAAAAACTAAAATCTGATGGCAAAATATTATTACAAATGGTCTTAACATTAAATGACTCATTTGACGTGACAAATCGCCATCATCAAGATTATCACGCTATATCTGACTCACCTGTAATTGACCACTGTAATAAAAACGATATATAATTCTATTGTTTCCTAAGCGTCCGTATGTTTACATCGTATGATTTGGACTTGTCATTTAATTGAGGAAAGATCTCGACAATTGTCCAGGATCAAGGTATGCCTGTCAAACGAATCTCATAGACAACCATAAATAGACGGCGCAAACCCTTTGAAATACCGCTTATCAGATCTCAGCAATTATAATATTACATTTTATTTGTTAAAATATAATTGTATTTATTTACAATCCTAAAAAACAAATGAAACGCATTTTGTCCGTAAATATCAGACCGTACGCGAAATATTAATATTAATATTAATAACTTAGAATAACATTTACACAGTAACTATTTTTAATTCACATTTATTTATATTCAAGGTCTTAATGTTAATAATTCTTATATTAGTATCGACATGATAGATGAATGTTTTGGTATGTTTTTCAAGATATACCCGAAATATCTATATCATTATCAAAATATAAATTAAGTCGTAGGCCTTGTAATTTTTCGACTTTTTAAAAAATATATGTTTCCAGTTAAACAAATGATTTAACGAGATCTGGAAATTGGGGCCAAAGTAGTAAATCACTGAATCATCTGGTACTCGCGTTAGGAGACCCTGACTCTATAAGATTACATATATTTTTTAAGAAAAAAGCGATCCGCCCCGGCTTCGCACGGGTGATTTTTATAATAAAGAAAATGATATGATAAAACCTATCTACCAATGAAAAACCTTTAAAAAAAATTGGCGATTACCACCTACATACAAACGAACAAATTTTACCTATTTAATATATTATATCATAAATATTAGATAGAAGATACACATGATCAAATATACTATTATTTTTTTTTATAACATCAGCAAATGGAGCTAAATCAATTAGGTATTCATACAACCCCAAAATATCAACCTTCCGTTGCTCAATTCCCTTCAGTGTTATGCAAAAAATGACCTCGCCTTTCCATAAAAGGAACATTTAAATAGTTCACTTGACACGTCCGTCAATTCGTCACACGTATACTGCGATGGATGACCATGGTTTTATAACGCATTATGATGTCAAAAATGGAGCCCTAAATCTGTCGTAGTGACCTTAGAAAAAATGTATTATTGCAGATGAATGTCAATACTTAAAAAGTTATGCTTTAGTTTATATATTTTTATTTCATCAATGGAAGCAGGTAAACTAGCACCGTCAGCGCGACGTCAAACATGGGTGCTAAGATGTTCCTTGGTTGTTACACTGTAACACCCTTCACACACACTTTGAGCTATAATACAGCAATACTGTCCAACTGTAGATTAAATGACGAGTGGGTGATTCTTATCCAGACCTATCTGGGTAAGGTCCAACTTGCATAAACCCTTTTCACCGAGTAATTGGTGTGAAGAAAGGAAATATGTTCAATTTGTTATTAAGAACATATTGAGAACAGCAATATTTTTATAAGAAATTACCTCATATTTCTTCCTTATAATTTGTGAACGGACATAAGCTTCTGCTTTTGCGTGGGTCATTAGATTTAATAATAATTATTGTCATTGACACTGATATTCTAAGATTTTTTTTGTTTCATTGTGATTTTCGAGTTTATATTTTATTGAGCAGGGTCACATAGAATAGCTCTCCAAGGAACGAACTGCGGAGTTGATTCCAAGAAGGTTTACATTCACATCTGATATACAGATTTTTCTTTTCATATGAGTCGATATTTTTTAGGTGCAATTAAATAAATTTATAATAGATACACGCAATTAAGTTATAAACAAATCTCTGTTTTTTTTTATTCCAGCTCGATGCGCAGCAACGATACACATTGTTCCAGCGAGGCTTGTGGGAGGCAGCGCAGCATGTGCCTCGAGGAGCTATCAGAGACTTCGGCACATTCAGACAGCTACGTCTACTATCCACCATAGGCCCCGCTGCTCTACCTCCAGATCAGTTGGACAGGGTATGTCATTTACAAAGACTGCATTAGTATTTGTCATATATATTATTAATATCTTTCCGCTTCCTGATTAGTTTTATATATTCTGGAACCTTTTCTCAATAAATCGGTTATGACACGAATCTGACTATCCATAAGCCCGCATAGGAGCAGCACGGTAAAATATGCTAAAAACATTCCCTTCAAAAGAAGAGGAGTCCCAGCAGTGGGTTGTTTACTGGCTGTAAATTTACTTCACGATATTAATTTTACTTTTAACAAATAAGTTTGTTGCTTTTAATTTCATAGATAAGCAAATGGTTACTTATGAAATTACTACAATTAATATAAAAAATCATTTACAGTACAATCGCATAATCAACGACATGCTGGCTGTTTACAACTCAGCTGAAATCTGCGCTTATAACGAGCCATTTAAATGTGGCTTGCATTTACAACCAGAACTTCAATTCATCATGTCTCACTCCCGAGACTGGGATGAGTTGCAACACGTGTGGACGGAGTGGAGAAGAAACACGGGCAGACGGATTCGGGATTTATACGAACAACTAGTGGACTTGACTAATCAAGCTGCGAGACTGAACAGTAAGTGTATTGGTTCTTCAAATTTATTTAGTAATCTAAAAAAACCATCTAGAATACTGTTTTTATTAAATCACCAACTTAAATTAGTGGTAAATATACTAACTAATAAAAATATAAATAACTACTTCTGGACTTACTAGACCAATTTGGATATAGGGACAAATTGACAGTAAAAAAGTAAAGGATGTACTTTACTTTTTTTGTCTGTCTTTGTATGTAAAATTTAAGAATGCTAGTTTTTTTATGAAGTCTAATTTAAGAAGCCACAGATCATCATCATCATTGACACTTCCATATTTTGTAGATTTTAAAATGTTAATGCGCCTTTTTTTAAATAATAGCAAATGTTTAAAAAAATAAATTAAAAGTTTTAAATTGCAAGGATCAATTGATATTTATGACTTACGTGTATATTTTTTATTTACAGATTTCACAGACGCATCAGCGTTTTGGATGTTCCCGTACGAAACACAAAATATGAGGCAAGATGTTGATGAAGTATGGGAACAGGTGAGATTAGAACTATAAAATATTATTTACCAACCAATCATCTACCGTTAAACAGCAATATTTAGTATTATTGAGTTCTAGTTTGAAGGGTAAGTAAGCCAGCGTAAATACAGGCACAAGTAATATATTATCATCTTAGTTCTTTATTTCTTTTATCGCCAATGATAGCCTAATAAAATAAATAACATAAGCCTAATAATAACGACGACCTCGATGGTCGGGTAGTGTGTACACCGGTTTTCATGGGTAACGCTACTCTGAGGTCCCGGGTTCAATTCCCGGCCGAGTCAATATAGAAAAAGTTCATTAATTTTCTATGTTTTCTTGGATCTGGGTGTATGTAGTACCGTCGTTACTTCTGATTTTCCATAACACAAGTGCTTTAGCTACTACATTGGGATCAAAGTAATGTATGTGATGTTGTATAAAAAAAAAAAAACTTTTTTACATAAATATAATAACGGTTTTTGTAGTATTTTTATAATTTAAATATATTTATTCATTTGTTTTAAGATATATTTTATTAAGGACATTGAACTAAATCAACTAATATTGATTTGAAATTGATTGCAGGTTAAACCATTATACGACTTGCTCCACGCTTATGTTCGCCGTCGTCTGCGGGAAGCGTATGGCCCGGAACGTATTTCTCGGTCGGCTCCTATTCCCGCGCACGTGCTCGGTGACATGTGGGCTCAGAGCTGGTCTGGCATCGTACCTATCACTCTACCATATCCTGGCAAGAAACTTGTCGATGTTACTTCGGAAATGGTGCAACAGGTACTTTCACTACTTGTATGGTTTTTTTTTGTAAATTTCGAGTCATAGTATCAAAAATTACAAATAAAATAGAGTGCAATATTTTAGGTAATCATTTTCTGAAACGAGAGTCATCATCACACGTATAAAGTAAAACATAACCCGCATAAAATATAAATAAGACAATTACACTTTACTTCGTGAAAATTTTTAGTTACAAATTGAATGTACCCTAATTGATATTTAGATTGAAATCTATATTTTTATGTTTTATTAAAGGATTGGCTCTACGATTCGGTATTTGCATCTCTAAAAACTAGCCACTTAACCAATGAGGCGGTAAGAACATTATGATGTGACTGAATTTTTTTTCCAGGGTTACACTCCTGTAACGACCTTCCAACTAGCCGAGGAATTCTTCGTTTCTATGAATATGTCAGCGATGCCCGACGACTTTTGGGCACTGAGTGTGCTCCAGCAGCCAGCTGACAGACACATCCATTGCCAGCCTTCCGCCTGGGACTTTTGTAATGGACATGACTTCCGGTATGTTATATGATGAGAATAAATAAATAAGGAAGGAATATGCTTAAATCAATTGTTACTAGTGGTTACCATGTATTTTGGTTAAAATTCGACCAATTATATTTCGTCCAAAAACCGTCCTGAAATTCAGTAATCATATAAGTTTTATAACTTGTGTATATAGTTTTAAATAATTACTTAGTAATGTTCCTAATAATAAATATTTAATTCAAAATTACTTGTAAATTCAGAATGATGTTATATAATAACTAATTATATTTACTTGGTGGATGGGCTTTGTGCAAGCCCGCCTGGGTAGCTAACACCCACTCATCAGATTTTCTATCGCCAAACAACAGTACTCAGTATTGTTGTGTTCCGGTTTGAAGGTTGAGTGAGACAGTGTAACTACAGGCACAAGGGTCATAATATTTTAGTTCCCAAGGTTGGTGGTGCATTGGCGATGTAAGGTATAGTTAATATTTCTTACGGCGCTAATGTCTATGGGCGGGAGGGACCACTTTACATCAGGCGCAAATGCTCGTTCGCCAGCATATAACATATTTTTTTTTATATAGTATTTTTTTTTTACAGGATTAAGATGTGCACTCACCCTGATATGAAGGACTTGATCACGGCTCACCATGAAATGGCGCACATACAGTACTTCCTAGCATACAGAAACCAGCCTAAGGTCTTCAGAGATGGTGCTAACCCAGGTTAGAGTTATTTAATAATATTTGTCTAATGACCAACAAAGAAAGAACCTTCATGTGCATCATTTGTTAGGTATGAGTTATGCTTTTTGAATATATAATAGTATGTAATAGGCGCGCAGTGTGGTGGTACCTTTAAGTAAAGAATGGTTAAACCGAATGGCTACTCCTGGTACACATCAAAACCTAAACAAGTTAAAGTTTTCCTATGTTAGTAATTAACTAACAAATAAATAAAAAAATATTATTTCGTTCGTAAATAAAAAAATATTATTCTTAACACGATTTAATTCTCGGGCGAATACATATTTAATCATTCAAGTGTATGGCAGTTACAAGTTACAGAATTAATAACATTGTTACAAAAATAAATACAAGGAACACTCTGGTTAAGATTATAATATATTTTTAAGTTTGGATAAGCCGAAGGCTGTTAAAATTAGCACCAAGTTATGGTCAAGTGTAGGGGCTCCGTTACAGAGATCTGTGTTGCAAGTGCAGTATGTCACGAACAGATCGCCGTTGCCTGTTTGTCTCTTACACATGTGTACTCCTGTCTCTTCTTCGAGGAAGCCACACGTTCTTACAATGCGTAATTTGCCATAAACTGTGGAAACACAGATATGAGGGTAAGAATATTTTGTATAGATTAAATAATATTATTTTTATCTACAATTGTTAATTATGAGTTCTATTTTATTTTGACGACTATGTTTTTTTTTTTTAATTCGAATAAAGGATTAAAAAAATATTTTAAGATTAAAATGAACCCTAGTTTCTCGTTATCTCAACGTTTGTCTATGGTAATGGTTAGTATCAAATTATAGAGTTAATGATAGAATTTCCTACAGAGTAATTAATTATATGTACTACAAATTTATAATAACAAATACTCACTCTCCATTTTAATGACGCGGCAGAAAGTTGGCGCAACAGGGTCTATGTGTTCCGGGGGGTCTCTTAAGGAGCAATTCACGACCCCGAGGCTGAACGGGTCGAATTCCTCTCCACATCTAGGATCGAACGCGCTGTTACAGTCATAGCAGAATATTGAGGAGGCTGTGAGGATAAAAAAAATATTACTGGTAGCGAACAAATTAAGATTAATATTTAAGAACACTAATTAGGGCCCGCAGCTTTTCTCGCGTGTAAGGTATTGGTTGTCAGGTGTCAATCATAAAAAGTAGCCTACGTATTTTTTTGGAAATAGCTTCATACCAAAGTTCATCACAATCGGTTCAGTAGTTTGGCTGAGAAAGAGCAACAGACAGACTTACTTTTCTATTCATAAAATTAGTTGATGCGTAGGTCGCGGCTTCCAATCCGATTAAATCTGCAATGCTGTTATCAGCCGCGACCTTGTTTCTTTGATGCATGTATCCCTTTAATCTTATAATTTTATGTCGCATGTATATATATGTTCATAAATACAAGTTATAATGTGTGTTTATAATAACAAATTATAAGTCAAAACATCTAAGAAGAATCGAGGAGTCGTCAGTATTGTTTAGTTAGAATTAACGTACATTAAGAGCTGCAATTGTCCAGCCATTAGAAAACATGAATCTTAACCAGATATTGCGGGTTCATACACAGACAAGTACCATTGAATTTTTGGGTGCTTGATTTGTGTTTATAATTCATTTGTAACAGGTTTAGAATTTGCGAAGGCTATAATATAATTCGTATATGAGAACTAGCCAATTCAGACCTTAGGCCACAATATATTCTCCTAAGTTATAAACATAAATGATATTTTATGTAGTTATAAATAAATTTCAGGACTGACCATTGAACTTGCCACCCATTTAGTCGTTTCTTTTGTCGTTGAAGTCAACAACCAATGCCTATCTCATATTATTGAACTTGGCTCTTATTTCACATTTATGTTTTAATGGGATTCACATATCGCTATCTGATTCAAAAATTGAAAATCAGTTATTCATTAGACATATAATAGGCATGTTGAAAAACTAAAATATTTTATTGTTTTTTTTTCTTTTTATAAATAAATTAAATTTACTCGACAATGTCGCTGTGAGAAATGTAGGGGACTTCTTAGGCTGTATATTATTGTTCATCAATTAATATACCACTACAAAATATACCGAACATTGAAAAAGACCGTTCATCCGTTAGATGTAGATAGAATTTAAATTTGCGTTTACAAAAGTGCCACATATGTACCGTCAACATAAATAAATAGTCAACTGTAAAATATTTATTTTAAACACATTTGAAAAGTTCTGTTTCGGCTTAAACCCACCCGGATAAACCGTTTCTAATTTTATATTCTGTACTTTAATATATCCATGAAATTGTGACACAATTGATTGCTCAAGCAATGACCAACGTCTAAAAATAACACAAACAATGTAAAAAGTAACGTTCATTCTAATATTTTTTACTTTATAAAGTGCCTTTCACATCCTAACCTTATTAATAGGACAGTCAATATGAGTTTGTCTATTTGTTGCGATTTTACGCCTTAACTACTCAACCGGTCAGAAATTTTGCATATTCATTGTCAGGGATACAAAGAAGGAAATAGAGTACCCAATATCTAACCCCAACTCATTACGCGGACGAAGCCGTGTGCGGAAGCTAGTTATATAAATAAACCACAGTGTTGTTTATTTTCCCTGTACATTTCGGGTATTTAGGTATTAGGAAATATAATATCTGACATGAAACCTTATAATTATGTCTGAATTGGATTAACTGTTGTGTCATGTTGAACTTGGCTCGAATTTGCTACGTGACTGTTGTGACCATAAGTTCTAATAATAACTGACATTGAATTATAATTTGCAGGCCGACAAGTTCTTTCATATTTTATTTAAATGAGTTATATTTATGACTTAGATGAATGTATAGATTATCATAGATTTAGTGCATGGTTTTAAAAAAAAATAATTAGATTTTTTTGTTTTGAGTAAAAAAGAAGTAGGTATATTTTAAGTGTATTATTTTTTACCTGTCTCTCAGCTGGTTGATTTTTAAAATTATACGGAATGTGAATTGCGAAGATATATAGAAAAATTACAATAGAAAAATATGCCGATAATTTTAAGTAAAACGAAAAAAAAATTACATTATAAAGACAATTCGTCTCTTTCTATAATAACTGATAAGACATTTGAAAGAAGGAGACCACACTATTAATCTCCCGCTAAAGAATATTTCTTATTCATTATTAGTTAGTATAGATTGAATAAGTCAATTTACATTAATGCGATGCTAATTCAATATTTTATAGAGATTAACAATATATTTACTTTCTACATATAATATATACACGGAAGCTTTAGAAATAAATATGTAATGTTATATTATGTTATATTTTCTAAATTTTGCATTAATTTAAACGGAAATGAGCATTTATTAAATATACAAATAATTTATACAATAAAAATAGATAAGCTTTAAAACTATTGCAATATATATATGAGTTTTTGTGGCCAAATGTTTTTGTCAAACACGAATTACTTGAGAGTGTGTTGTGTAAAAATGTTCCATCCCACAGTAATACTAATGACTAATTAACTTAACTAAATTAATAAAGATTTTTAAAGAGAAAACCATTATATGGGCAGTTATACTATTATTTTAATGGCATTTACAGGAGCATATATTATGAATTCAGTAAGTGGTTCCCTTGTAAAAAACCTTCAACTTCAAATGATTATCGTTCAAAATATTGTATTTGAAATATCGTTAAATGAATCGCGTTTATGTTGGCATCATGCTAAATGTGAATAATACACTGAAAAGGGCTTTGTGCAAGCCCGTCTGGGTAGGTACCACCCACTCATCAGATATTCTACCGCCAAATAACAGTACACTGTATTGTTGTGTTCCGGTTAGAAGGGTGAGTGATCCAGTGTAATCATAGGCACAAGGGACGTAACATCTTAGTTCTCAAAGTTGGTGGCGCATAGGTGATGTAAGGAATGGTTAATATTTCTTATAGCGCCTTTGTCTATGGGCGGTGGTGACCACTTACCATCAGGTGGCCCATATGCTCGTACGCCAACCAAAGCCATAAAAAAAAAATACGAAAATTTATAATTATTACTAATGAATATTTAGTACGACGCTTCAGACAATACATATAAAGATACAAAGGTCAAACCTGTTAAGTAATGTTGAATAAAATTTAAGTAAATGTCCGAGAAATCATTTTGTAATGGTCATCCTATCAAAAACCGCTTTCGAAGGACATGTAATTCAATAGGACAACCTTCCTTTAGCAACTTAACCCCCTTCGAAGAGAGGTGATTACATTTTAAGCAATTATGAATATGTAAACGTTTACAACAATTAAATATTACAGTTAAAGTAAGATTATTAAATGTTAAGTAATTAAATTTACAGTAAATCTTACAAATAAATTTATCGTATAATTTTAAATATAAATTTATAAATTATATTGAATAATAAAAAGAAATGCTTACCAAATTTGAAGGAAAATATCAATGTAATTAATACTCCCACTACATTAAGTTTTGATAACATTTTTTCCAAACTGGCAACACTTTGAAGGGTGTATGTTTGACTGAATTACTTTGATGCCACGATAGGATAATTTAATTAACAAGCAACTGTATTCCACCGATAAGCTATATTTTTCATATTGAGATATATACTGAAGCAAAAAAACCTCGACATATAAAATTTGTATTGCATACTGTCACGGTGAGCATTGAATAAATCCGTAATGTGACAGTTCAAAATATCATAATTAATTTATTAATAGTTAAAATTACAGAACACAGATCTATAAATTAAATGTTTATCGTATTTTTATCTGTGGCAAGACATTAAATATTAGAGTCGAGATGGCCCAGTGGTTAGAACGCGTGCATCTTAACCGATGATTTCGGGTTCAAACCCAGGCAGGCACCACTGAAATTTCATGTGCTTAATTTGTGTTTATAATTCATCTTGCGCTCGGCGGTGAAGGAGAACATCGTGAGGAAACCTGCATGTGTCTAATTTCAACGAAATTCTGCCACATGTGTATTCCGCCAACCCGCATTGGAGCAGCGTGGTGGAATATGCTCCAAACCTTCTCCTCAAAGGAGAGGAGGCCTTTATCCCAGCAGTGCGACATTTACGGGCTGCTAAAGTTTAAAAAAAAAAATAAAGACATTAAAAATATACGATGACCAAATCAAATGGTTGCTGCTTTGTCGGATAAAGATGATGGTAAAGGAATTTTACATTTGGAACAATAAATCTAGTGACTTTTTTAAATATTTTGGAGGACTGGCAAATGGGCCATTTGATACAAAATGATCAGCTTTGCCTATAGACATTGCCATTGTAAAAAAATATAAATGATCCCTTACAACGTCAATGCTCGACCAACTTTGGCACCTAAGATGTTATGTCCCTTGTATAACTAAACTGCCTTATTCACCTTTTAAGCTGGAACTTATTAGGTATTGCTATTTGGCAGTAGAATATATGATAACCTATCCAGACTGGCTAGCAAAAAGTCCCTAGTTCTAAGCCACTTTTATTGGGATAGCTTTTATCATACACAAATAGATATTTTAATAAATTCAAAATAATTAATGTATTATCTTTGAAAAGATATTTATAGCAAAACTTTCAGTGGTGTCAACCTTTAATCCCATTGATATTAAGTCGCACAAAGGTGTCACACTGCCAAGGAACAGATTAAAAACTATCGCATCAGGGTTAAATAGATTAAAACAATTAATTAGATATTAACCAAGGAAATCTATTTGGTGAAATTTAATAATTTAAAAGTATAAATATTTATGAGCCACATATAATGGCTACCATCGCCTTGAGACCATAGATTCAGAATTAACCTTATAAAACCAAAGAATATCTCTTTAAATCAAAGTTCAAGTGTGAAATAACACGACTGACCGTTCAACCAAGGATAGAACGATACTTTCTATTACGCTTGGTGGTATAATAGTGGTTCCCAGACGCGTCTGCTAAATATCCAATCTCCGGTTACTTTTGTTTGGATTTGCAATATGCGATTGTGATCTAGGATTATTGATTGTCAAACACAGTTATTTGTTACATCCTTACTAAACATACGTCTATTTTATTTTTTTCTTTGCTATTTCTCTTCGATGTTTTCGTAGAATAAATAAAAAATATTTAAGTAAGTCCTTACATTCATTTATTTTTAACCTTAATGAATATAGGTTTATTAATTGCAATTTTAATCTGCTTATAATACGTTTATTTTCTAAACTTAAATATCAATATACGATAATACTTAAATAACCTGACCTCTTATAAGCAAAGCATGACATATAACTTAGAGCTCAGGTTAAATTGGGTAATATGTTATTACATCACCTGTTAGAACCGTGTCACTATCACATGCAAAAGATTCGCGTTGTTATTCCTAACATCTAAACCAATACATTACAGTGACAAAGTTTTAACTTTATTGTTGACACTAAACACGTATCGTCGGAAGTTTTGGGATATGTTAGCATTCGCAACTGCGTCTAGGCACAGATTTACATAATTATCTTTTCCCCATGTTGCGACATTTGGTTCAAACGTGTCGGAAAAGTATGATACAGCGATTCATTGCGCATGCGTTCGACTGATGTGGGTGAGTGATTTGCTGTCAATATAAGCAATTGACAGAAATATTCATTGATAGCTCAACCTAGTTGCCTGTAACATGACTTTTTTTGAAACCTAGTTCCTTTACGCGGCGTACAGGAGAGTATTGGCAGAAACATCACGTAGGCGACTCGTACATCTTTCTATAAATAAATAATAATAAATAAATAATGGACATCGATCCCCGGCCGAGTCGATGTAGGAAAAGTTCATTAGTTTTCTATGTTGTCTTGGGTCTGGGTGTTTGTGGTACCGTCGCTACTTCTCATTTCCATAACACAAGTGCTTTAACTACTTATATTGGAATCAGAGTAATGTATGTGATGTTGTCCTATGTTTATTTATTAATTTTTTATTTATTTATTGAGAGGACGGTTTTTTGTGAGGTTTTATTTTAAATGTATGTTAGTCAAGATAATGTTTATATATAAAGTCGTTACCTACATCTTTCTACCAAAAAAGTATAATTAGACTAGCTGGTAGTTCCCACTTAGCTGGGCTGTATTAAATATTCTGTCACACATGACTATTGCGAAACTGGAACCATCGACAGTTTTTCTGGCCTATCCAACATTGAAAGATTTTTCAAAACGGATCAGAATTTTTTGAGATAAGTGCGTTCAACCAAAGAAATAAACAAACTCTTCAGCTTTTAATTATTAATATAGATTATTCATACATACATTTTAAAATACATTACTGATATTTTTGAAGTCGGTTAAATACTACACCTCAATTTATTCTACACATAATAGTGAATTCACGGAAATTAATACTAACGATTACGGTATTGTTATGTAACTACGCGCATCTCGTTTGTGAGCATTTGGAGATCTAGTTATTGCAAGAAGTGGCTTTAGAAAGCTTTAATATTCATGTTAACTTTTTGAAATTATTAACAAAAAATAATTTAGTGTATATTACTTTCTCATATTTTCATATTCAATTATGAATAAAATCATAATACAATTATACATATTATGTAACAAATTATCTAATAATATAACCAAACGAAATCTCCTCTCGAGTCTCAGCCTTCAAACAGAACTGTAAAAATAGAATAGTTAAGAACAATAAGATATTTCTTAGTTAAAAGAATGATATAAATATTCCTAAATCTTAGTAATAATTATCGATAAATTGAACTTAATTTTGAATTGAAGAGACAAGATTTACATAGACATATCTAGATGGTCTACATCATTGTTATTTTTTTAAGCTATCGCGAGCAACGCGGTCAAGTTTAACAAAGTTTATTTGTGTTTAGTAGAAATTGCAAGTTGAATTACTAATAAAGACCGCGTATATGTTTTCTCTTTTATTGCCAGGTTACATCTGCGTTGAATGAAGACTGGATTCAATGATGTAATATTCAATAGAGCAGTTTGAAGTGTAATATTTGTTCCGTTGAATAAGGAATATTGCTTTTTTTTTTTAATGTTAGACCAAGAAAACATTGTCGGCATATTTGACAAAAATTGTTCATTATTAATTTCGTTCTCATCGCTGAAGTAATACGTCTGTGCCTAATATTCTACGCACCGTCTCATCAAGAGATGAAAAGATGAGAAGCTCGACAGTGAGATAAATACGGGCTGTAATTTTGCTTAAGTTTTCGTACCACATTTACAAAAACATCTGACACTATCAATTTCCGGACTATAATATGATAAACTTCGTGTTTTGAAAATATAATACAGTAACTATTTTCCAAATTTCTTCCTTAGATTATATAAGTTTTTTACAAAAAAATTCATCATAGTATTAAATTAAAATATGTCAATCATTAATTCAATCAATATGAGTCTTTTCAAAATTATTTCATCTTCACGAACCTGCTATCGTACAAAGAGGAGGACTTTGTCCACTGGACCATTTCCGCTGGTATATTATGATAGATAGCTTTCTAGACAGTATCAACAAAGATCTGGTATCATATCTCGGTGACCGGTTTCACATATATGTGTATTTATTGGATTAAAAAAAAACCGTCATTTCCGGCACGCGCCCGGCTATCGAGAACTTCTTCCGCGTTCGCTTTCTCGATATCTTTTAAGCTCTTATAGATCTATTCACAAATGATGGTGCGCCCCTCCATTAAATATAATCTAATTGGTATTTTTTTGCTATCTTAATAATAAATATTGGACAACATCACATACATTACTCTGATCCCAGTATAAGTAGCTAAAGCACTTGTGTTATAGAAAATCAAAAGCAACGACGGTACCACAAATACCTAGACCCAAGACAACATAGAAAACTAATGAACTTTTTCTACATCGACTCGGCCGGGAATCGAACCCGGGACATCGGAGTGGCGTACCCATGATAACCGCTGTAACACTACTCGACCACGGAGATCGTCAAATTTTAAGATTAGTAATCTCACGCACACTACGACAAATTATAAACACGCGTGTCACTCTTACCAATGCAATTTAAGGTAGAGGTTCTGCCTTCGTGAGTGAATAGATCTTCACGATTTCACCTATATGTTTTTGCTTAAATAAAGATGCGTCTTTTTTCGTCAAATGTTAAATAAATTATGCAAGAAAGAGATAAATATGTGTAAGACTGTTTGTCTTTTGTTTCATTTAATGAACTGATCACTTGGTATCAATCACATGTCAAGTCTATTTACATATACAGAATAGTATTAGTCATCCTTTTCTAATTTTCATTTATTAATTCTTCAAGTTTATCGATGTGTAATATCTGTCATTTCGCTTTCCAATTTGTGAGAGTGCTTTCGTCAAAAAGGACGGAAGTATGTAACAAGAAGCCGGGAAGTGCGCTCCATTTGATTTGTCCAATAACCACGCGCGATGCTAGAATTGACCGTCAATGGTACCAACCTTTTTTCCGAGAGGATATAATGTTAATGTCGCTTATTACCAAGGTGAGATGTCATACGTCATCATACGACTACTGTAAAGTTTGGTTTTTTATTATTATTTTAACGTTGAAGCAAAAAGGGATACGATAGTATATGTACATAGCTGATAAGAAACTTTTCTTATTTCGACAAATGAGGTTTCATTGTCTTCATCGCACACTCTATCTTTTTACAGATTACGGCTTTCGTTTTATTTGGAGCAACGCGCTCATACCGAAAGAAAGAGATAACTATTGGGCGAAGCAGTTTTCTTTCTAATTTAATAACGTTCTTTTTTTGAAATTAATTGTAAGATGAAATTTTTTCGATAGTACTATTTTTACTCTAGTCAAAACGAACAAATAAGTGTTATTATGCTAATAAATAACAAAATAATTGTTCACAGGTTTCCATGAAGCAATTGGCGAGACAATCGCTCTATCAGTATCTTCACCTCGGCACCTCCAGACTCTGGGCTTGATACAGCGCTCAGTGGATGACACGGCCCATGACATCAATTATTTGTTCACACAGGCTATGGATAAATTGGCCTTTCTACCCTTCGCCTTGGTTATGGACAAATGGCGCTGGGACGTCTTTAGCGGGGAAGTCAGAAAGGAGCAATACAACTGTCAATGGTGGAGGCTCAGGTCAGGAGTTGGCATCACTATAGCTATCCTTTACTTTCCATCTCTTTCTCATTTAGTAATATATTCTTGATCAAAATCTGTCGTGGGTGCTAATCTTAAATATCACATATTAGTTCTTTTGGGCTCCACATTCAATTACATTTTGTTATTATTTCATTCTTACTAAATAGATAATTTAAATACACATTAAGAAGGCCGCAAGATGAGACGATTATTATGTATTAGATAATGATAATTGCTAATAACGCAGTTCTAACGTAACGCGGTTACATACACACGCTTTGCTGCGCAAGGAAATTATGGTGAGTTGGGTCACGAGCGATCTATGTTGCTTCATAATTTAAGAACAATCTAGATGTTTACATTATAATTAAAAAAAAAAAAAAAACAAACAAATATATAACAAAAAAAGAGAAAATATTATTTCTAGATATGTCATAAAAAAAAAACATTTTTTTTTCTTTGCTTCTTTTATTATTATAAGTCGATACATAATAATTAGATAAAGATTTTAAAGCAAAACAAGACAATAGGAACCAGTAATAGTAACGGAACGTAATGTTTTTGACCCTAAGGTATTCAATTCAAAGAGAAAGCTGAGCAGATAGATTTAAATAGTGTAATTTCAGAACACGAAGTCGATACCATTAACTATTCAACTGTCTGGAATCGAAATTTTATACGGATTTATTGAAAATTTAAACAAAAGTGTTTTCCCTCTTGTTTTTTGATTAAGTTTACACATTTATTTCCATTATTTTATTTTACCGAAAATTAGTTAATATGTTTTATCGATTTAATTAAAATTTTGACTAATCGTTAATACTAACAGTATTTAAAATGGGATATTTAGACTGAACAGTCAGTCTCGTGAACAAGACATTCGTAGATAATGTCGAAAAATCGAGCTCCAACAAATAAAAATAAAAAACATGGCAAATATCGCGTTTTAAATACTGTTAGTAATAAAAATAGCCATGTTAATTTAAAATCTTATAATCGTTAATAGTTAATTTTGAATTATTGTTCATATAGAATGATTTACAAGAAACATTGTGAGTGTGAAATGAATAAGAAGCGACAATTGTATGACTATAATTTAGATAAAAGAAATTAATCGTTAAGATTACGATATAAATATAAATGAATCATCCTACTTTAGAACGAATAAAAGAAAAAAAGAACGTTATATTAGGTTTTTTAATAAGTACATATATAAGCCGATTTTCTTTATATCTGACTATTGTATTAGTTGGGTAGTTGGGACGGCTTTGTAATTATAAGTAAGCACTTATATACACAAGCACATAATATGCACTGTAATTTCAATAATCTTATTTGAGAGTAGTCGTGGTCAACATCAACTTTGAGGACATCGTAATTATTATCATTACAAATTCGAAATACATTTCATGTCAGCGTTTTCATCACAAAAACTCTTTTTAAGCCCAAAATGAGTCGTATTTAAAACCGCTACCTTCAATAAAATATCACATGACATTAAATCGACTCATTTGATTTATAAAGTTTAGTATATGATATCTCTATATTCAAGATCAGACTTGAAAAAATGCAGTAAAAAATTTTAGAATGTCCATCGAGCTTGTTTGTTCTAGAAAAGAATATGCAATCTTAGACGTTCCATACAATTAATTATAGATCGTGCAAACATTTGCTCTAGTTCGTATTGGAAGAGCTAACTGCGGTCGGAGCCCGGCCTTGACTCTCGAAAACGAAGTTGAAAGTTATATTGCGGTGCTCGGTATGGGCTGAAGCGGTTTTAATTTAAAATCTTTAAATCCATAAGTATTATCATGCTTTTTAGTTGTTATTACGTCAGAAGTTTGACTTTGGCCCTTCCAATAAAATCTTCACCAAGGCTCGAATCAATCAAATCAAATCAAAGAAAAATAAGACTTTGCAACAGAAATATAATTAAAAAAAATTAATAAATACATTTTCTATCAAAAGTTAAATAAAAGACCTGACATGTTTACTAATTTATAAATGATGATCTGAGAGGAGAGCCATACTTTCCACTCAATATTGCTATAGTAATTGGTTAAAATCTTTTAAATTGAATCCGTTTCATTTATTTCTAGTAACATAGCTTCTGTAATATAAGTCGATTCATATATATTAAATATAATTATGTAAGTCGGATGCGTGTATGCCTGATTGACAAACTTTTATATATCCATTTAATACAATATGGCGTATAAAATTACAATAAAATTAATATTGCGATTTTGTTACAATCTAATTGGTCTTACGTATGATAAGCTACTACTTAACTTTGATATAATATTAATGAACATTCCCTATCTGACTACTATTTGGAGAAACAATAGTCTTTGAAAGATAAACCATGGAGCGAAAAAAGCATATTTGTATGTAAGGATGTCTGTTACTCTTCCAAGCAAAAAATACTGAATGTATTTCACTAAAACTTTATAATAACATAGCTTATACATCAGCTTAACACATAGGCTAAAATTTATAAAGATATTGTTTGGATAATAGCTGACAACCAACCTCTAAATCGCGAGCGAAGCCACGCGAATACTAGTAGGTATTTAATAAAAAAAAATATGTCAATATGTCTCAGTGGAGTTTTTCGTGTTTTTAATTTGTAGTTTATAATTTACCTCTTATTTGCGAAGGATTGATTACAATATCATGTGGCAACCTTCGATCTGGTATTGATGACCGAAGGTGGCACACAATTGTTGCTTAAAATTTTGTCATATTCATATCGAATACGCTCTTGAGTAGCTTTATGAAAGTAGGTCCAACCTAAAAGTAGTAAAAAGAGATAATTCTTTGCCGAAGGGTACATATGAGTCAGTAAATATAGTACAGCCTACTTAGTAGGCGGTAGGACAATTTTGATATTATATATTATCATTTTGAAATATTAAAAATGATTATTTATATGATCGAAGCACTGCCAACAATAAAATTTAAGATGATTTCAAGACTACAACATTAATATTAATTCTTGTATTATATTTTTTATGATACAGGTAACAAATGGGCCGCCCATTAACTTTGGCGCTGTAAGAAATATTGACCATTCCTTGCATTGCAAATGCACCTCCAACCTTGGGAGCTAAGATGTTATGCCTCTTGTAGCCCTACCATTAAGTAAAAAAAAACACTAAGTCACTCACTGTTCAACCTTGAATTGAATAATATTTTAAAGTTTATCAGAAGAATAACGTATTTAGGTGATGTTAAAGTTTACACATAACAAAAAACTAATCTTAATAGTAATTTCGAATGTATATGTGTTAATGTTAGCCTTTGAATCTTTGACTGATATTCGTGTTCGTTTACAGAGAGCAATATGAAGGAATCAAGCCGCCAGTTCTTCGTTCAGAACTTGATTTTGACCCCGGCTCGAAGTACCACATCCCTGCCAACATACCCTATATAAGGTAAGTTTATTTTATAAAATTTAGATATTTTAATCATTAAATATTTTTATAGTACGACGATAAATCAAGAAAAGTAGGAAAAAAAGATAAATTGACATTAGGTTATGAAATTGAAAAAAGTAACAACAACCTGCAAATGTTTCACTGCTGGGGTAAAGCCTCCTTTCCCTTTCGAGGAGAAGGTTACAAGCATTATAGCAAATTACAAAAATTAAGCACATGAAAATCTAGTGACGCTTGCCTGGGTTTGAACCTGTAATCATCGGTTAAGATGCACGCGTTCTAACCACTGAGTCATCTCGGCTAGGGATCAATCAGTGAGCGGTATTAAGATGCACGCAATCTAACAACTGAACTATCTCGGCTTGAAGTTGTATAGTTTCTATAAAATTAACAATGATAAAGTCAGTGACTTTTTTTTGTTGTAAATTTTTATGACAGAAAGTTAATTTTAAACACGTGCCTGGAATGTGTAACGCATCTGTTGTGTTATGTAGAGCACATTCACTTCATACGTTCTTCTTTTGTTTCCGAGTCACACGTCAGAAACGCAATTTCGTAACAATTATTATGATCCGTTAAGTCACACCACATACTTGTCTGTAATCCGAAACAGTATACATAACTTGCATGCAAAATTCTACCGTTCCATTTTTACCTTGTAATCAATCTTAGAACGATTATTGATTGCAAAGCATTATTCGTTCTAATTATATTTATTAGTCAATCGTTCGATCGAATATTGATTCATATAAAGATATGCCTATGTCGTTGATTAAAATTCCTGTTAACTAGTTCTATCGTTGATGTGGATTATAGGCGATGTAAACAGCTAACGCATTACGTAAATTTTTATGTAACTCAAGTCAACGGACATGTTAATTTGGTTCAACTTCGCAATGAATTATTAACTCTTATAATAATGACTCATAATTATTATTACTTTTTACTATATAAGAAAGTGAAAATATTCACAACAGATATAAAACTAGTTTAAAATCAATTGTTCTTTCATAGAATGTAAAGTATTCAATATTAAAAAATTGTGTTGAAACATTTCAAGGTAGATGATTATTAATATGAATTTGATAAATAAAATGTAAATAAACGTTTTATAAATGTATATTTTAATACTTTCGGTATTATATGTACATATCCAGTCCTGTGTTTAAAATAAAAATACTTAATCGACGTCTAAACACAAATCAACATTAAAAGCTAACAAAAACAAAAGAGATCAGTTCTACTAGTGATGGTATTCGTGGCCACCCTCATAGCCGCCATAGTGACCTTCGTAGCCTCCTTCTTGGCTACCACCGCCTCCATGGATCTCATGATTCTCCTCGTGGATGATTGGAACTGGGACTTTGACGGTGTATGGCACGTGCTTCTCAACTGGGTAGGCTACGTGTTTCTCGATATGAACTGGAACAGGCCTGTCGACTAGGACGTTAACGGGGATTGGCACTTTCTTCTCTACGGGGTAGGGGATGATCTTCTCAACTGGATAGGGGTGAGGTACATGTACCTTTACTGGCACAGGCACTGGTTTGTCGACGTGTACGGGTACTGGGTTGTCAACATGAACCTTAACGGGGTAAGGTACTTGTTTCTCAACTGGGTAAGGCACTGGCTTCTCGACGTGCACGGGGTATGGCTTGTCTACGTGGACTGGCACTGGGTTATCGACGGGCACATGAACAGGGTAGCGGATGATCTTCTCAACTGGGTATGGTACGTTTACTTTCACTGGAACCTTAACCGGGAATGGCACCTCTTTTTCAACTGGGTACGGATGTGGAACTGGCACTTTCACGGGCACGGGAATATGCTTCTCCACTGGGTAGGGTACATTTTCATATACCTTGACAGGAACAGGTCTGTCGACATGTACCTTGACGGGTACTGCAACGTGTTTTGTCACAGGGTAAGGCTTGGAAATGTACTCGGGCACTTTGATGTACTCCTTGACGGGGAAGTGTACAGTTTTTACGACAGGGTAGGGTTGAGGTACTGGCACTTTGACTGGTACTGGCACACGTTTTTCCACGGGGTATGGAATGTGTTTTTCCACTGGGTAGGGTACTGGTACATTCTTGATAACTGTGATGGTTTTCTCATGATGTTCATGTCCATAACCACCATCCGAGCCTCCGATATCTCCGCCAAATCCTCCATGTTCTCCATATCCGTTGCTGCCCCCGAAGCCGTGGTCACCGTAATAGTCCGAGAGACCTCTCTTGTCCTGTTTTTTGTTTTCTTCAACCTGTTTTGGTTCAGCCTTTGAATCTTTTTCTGCCTTTTCCTCTGCCGTGGCCAGGCTTATAGCCACGGCCAGGATTAAGGAAGATCTCTGAAAAAAGAAAATTACAAAATATAACTAAAAATTGTATTACTCGGTATAAAGAATAATAAACACTATGAATATATTTCACAAAAAAAGTTGGTACATTACGAAATAACACAAATTAATTAATGGATTACATATATTTTTTTTATAATTTAATTTATAGTTATAATTAATACATAGATCGTATGCATATATCAGAATATATTTAAATTTACTAACCAAGAGCCTCATGATCGCTTTGTATGTTGTTCAGCGAAGGCTGCGCAGGAGTGTAGTGTGTGAGACGTAGCCCGAGGTTTTATACTGAGAGTAAGTTCTTTCGTTGATCAATGAGGCAAACACTTTCACTCATACAGCCAGCGTCCATGTGTGAGTGTATATGATGTTATATTTTTTTTACTGGCGATTTATAGTAAGAAAATTTGGTTTGTTAATAAGGTTTCTCAATTTTCTAGAGTCACATCAATTAAAGAACCGTTGAGCAAATAATTTTTAAATAATTATGATAATAGGTAGATTTTCCGAAGTGTCCTTGAATTATTTTCGAATTAAAATTAAAAAATAATTTAAATTAAAATTTTATTAAAATTTTTATATCAGTAATTTGACTACGGATTTATTATAAGACATTACGACATCTGAAGGCCATATCATAGTGTCGTGTTTCTATGATATTTAATACATATCGAAAGGTATATATATAAGGGCACGTTATTTATTTAAGTAAAATAAATGAAATGAGTGATTGATTGTTGATGAAAATAAATGAATGATTAAGAACGACACAATGTTTTCAAAAGACTTTAAATAGTAATTCTAAATGTACATCTGTTTATTGTCTACAAGTGAACTAGATTAGGGTTGCTATTAAAATGTGGTATAGAATTTCATTAGGTTTGGAAAATAAAATGAAAATAAATTTCAATTATCATTTAGTCATATTATATTTTAATATAAAGCTACCAGGTTCGGAATTCAACAACATAGAAAAATAATGAACTTTTTCTTCTTCGACTTGGCGTGAATCGAACCCAGGACCTCAGAGTGGCGTGCCTATGAAAACCGGTGTACACACTACTCGACCACGCAGGTCGTCAAAAACAACTTTGAACTACGTTAAAATTATTAACAAATTTTCCTTTTATAAATTATTTCAAGCAAACATTAATTAAATTGTAGCTCTATTTTTTTTAATAATTTTAAAATATAATATAGAGAACAACAATCAGACCACACAATGCATTATGTAAATAGTAATCTATAGCAACCTTTAATTACATACTAAAATATGTAAGTAAATAGGTCTATAAATCATAAATAAGTAATAATTTCTATCGAACATTCGACACGTAACCGAAGTAGAGCTGGGTAATGAGCCGACTCAGATCTTCCTACGATATGTAGCGTAATAGAGAAGTGGACGAACCCAAGGTGAAATACCTAACTTTGTTTTAATGACGTAATGAACGTTTTAAATATACGTAATATTCACGTTCAAAAACAAAATCAAAATATTTGGTAATACTCATCAAGCATCATTATTCGTTACAGTTATTTTACAAATTATTTTGTATTTTTTTATTTTTGTTTAAATATATTATTGACCATCCCAAAGTTAATGGGACAAAAGGCGGTCTTAATGCCTGAAGGCATTCTCTGCCAGTCAACCTTTAGGTCAAATAGAAAACCATGAATAATTAAAAGGAATTAACAATATATTCACATACTCATATAAAACTACATAAAAAAAAACATATACATACATATCCATATAGTACCTACAAAATAAATTTTGATCTATATAGTCTATCGTAAAAACATATTTATAATATAACACTAGTTAATTTAATCAATGTATTATTTTATTTATTTGTTCCGGTTTAAAAGGACAGTGAGCCAGTGGAAGTACACGCACAGAGACCCTTTGTTTTGCACAAAGAGACCCATAACATCTAAGATACTATAGTATGTGATTCACTGATAATATTCCACTGCAAAGCAAATGCCTCCCTCCCTTTTGAGGAGAAGGTTTGGTCCTTACTCCGCCACATAATAATACGCCAATACACTTGTCAGAGTCCAATACGTGCAGGTTTCCTCACGATGTTTACCTTCACCGAGCTTGAGATGAATTATAAATGCTTGCTCGGAGTTTCATCTTAGAATCATCGGTTATGATTCACGTCTTGTAGTCGCTGGGCCATCCCGGCATTAGATGCCATAGTTAGCGGAAATGTTCGAGAATTGGCGATCACTTATCGTCGGTCAATATATTTTGACGTTCGCTCGTTTGTTATCGAAAAATAATTTAAAAAAAATGAAAAAGCAAGACCTTTTGTTCTTCCTATTCTTTGTAGATAATTCATCATACATTTTCAACATGACAACATTTACAGCCTGTAAATATCCCACTGCTGGGCTTAGATCTCCTCTCCCTTTGAGGAGAAGGTTTGAAGCATATTCCACCACGCTGCTCCAACGCGGGTTGGTTACGGCATATAAATGTGGCAGAATTTCGTTGAAATTAGAAACATGCGGGTTTCCTCATGATGTTTTCCTTCACCGCCAAGCACGAGTTGAATTATAAACACAGATTAACCCCATGAAAATTCAGTGGTGCTGGCCTGGGCTTAAACCCGCAATCATCGGTTAAGATCCACGCGTTCTAACCAATGGGCCATCTCATTATAATAAGGTGTATTTAATTTTTTTTAACTTAATAATAGCATTATTGTATATATTCAGGTTAAAAACTTAAAAAGCCTTAGAATCTGTGTTGAATATAATGTACTAGTAGTATGTAATTTCATCTGAGCGAGATAAAATGTTTAACTTGTATTTACAATTCGTCCCGTGTTTGTTATTGAAGTAAAACGTCGTAACTCATGTACAATTGTGAATAGTTATAATTTTAGGCAACTATTAGATGCACTGCGTGATAAAATACCGTAGAACTAACTGCTATTATTGTCAGAGGAACTCGGCTATGTGCTGTTATTTGTATGTAATAAGAACCAAATACAGACTTAAAATAAACACTATACATGGTTACCGTTTACTAGTGCTAATTAATTTTCTATATTATGAAAACATATGTTTATAATATATATGTATAGATCTATTTACTAGTGAAAGTCCCCCCTTCCATACATTTTTGAATTATTTGGTATGAGTCGTCTCATGCACCCAAAGTACAGTTGTCAGCACGAGTGTCACTCATAATAATGCAAACCAATATTCATTTAACGTGGATTCGTGAATAGATCTATATATATAATACTCACTGATTAATCACAAAATCTCAAAAATTATTACATCTACAAACTTGAAATTTGACAGGTAGGTTCCTTATAGGGTGTAGATAGCCGCTAATTTTACGAAACCCTACCCCTAATGAGGTAAAACGGAGTTGTAATTTCGCACGGGTAGGTAAAGCCGCAGGTTCAGCTAGTTTTTATATCTGTGGCGTATAATAAATTATACAAATGTATTAATTGTATAACTAAAAGAGATTAACATAACTCAGAATATTTTTGAACGAATTATTAATTAAAATTCACATTTCAAATGTTATAGAAATTATAAAACGTATTAAAATTCAGTGTTATATAACAATGCACAAAAATAAATGTATCTTTGTTTACATTTTTTTAGAATGTAAATCTACTTTCTGGAACGCTGAAACTAAATACTGATCGCTCATTGGTCGCCTACCGTTTCATCGTTTGCCATCAACCAATGACAATTTAGATTATATTGCTGAAACCAACTCAGGCCTCCATACTCGATAGTTTAATTGCGATGTATCATACAACGTTTACAAGTAGGAATACGTAGGAAGTTCTATGCTGATTATTAAAAGTTTCAGGGAATATATAATATGTACGAAAAAATATTAAATCTAAGTAAGTAATTAAATCGATCGCCTTCTGGCTGTTTCTGTTACATTGAATATATGTAAAAAAAAAAAATTTACAAAAATCCCTCTGAGGTTCTTTCGCCGGTTCTTCTCAGGTCAGTGCATTTTCTTTTCCGAACCGGTGGTAGATTTTTATTTTACAATCAATATGTGTGTAATGCTTCTATATTCGTTTTATTCGACATTCTATAAAATTAAATTAAATATAATGCTAAAAAATCCACACGAGAATCGGTAGTCATAATTTTTCATTGATTAATAAATTTCAAAAGATTAGGAACTTCTAATCATAAGTCCATTTATACATTTAATATTTAATGATGAATATTAGTTACGTCATATCAATTTAAACTAAAGGTATCCTATCAAGTAGGCTCTAATAACATTAAATTAATTCAATTGCAAGTCGATATTGTATAAGACATTTGAAGATGCGGCTATACCGTATAAATACTACTAATAATAATAATGCATAATAATACTTTGAAAATTTATAAATTATATTAAGACACTGTATAAAAAAACAGGTAGGTTTCGTGACTGGTTTAAAAATGAAAATTACATTACATTACATTAAGAGCCTGTAAATTTCCCACTGCTGGGTTAAAGACCTCCTCTCTCTTGGAGGAGATGGTTTATAAACACAATTTAAGCACATGAAAATTCAGTGCTGTTTGCCTGGGTTTGAACTCAAAATCATCGGTTAAGATGTACGCGTTCCAACGACTGGGCCATAGAGCAGAATAATTAGAATCGATCTTATAAATCGCTAAGAAACTGGTATACCATTGATTTATTGCTGGTTCTAGCTGTAATTAAGTACTTGATGATAAAAGTATTGAAATAAATAAATCGACGATTACCTAACTCGCTAACTCGGTTATCCCTTCCTAACGGGTCAGGAGAGGTCAAATTGTAATAGTTATTAATATGTTCGTTTTTTTTTTTAATATAGCTTCTATTTTATCTACATTTTAATCTAAGGCTTATTTTTCAAAATAAATATATCTTACTTATGATTAAAATTGGAATATATCTAGGTCAAAGGTTTTTAGATATTTTAACATAGTGTATATAGTATTATTTTACAGGAATTTAACTGGTTTTTCTTTTTAACATATTGATATCTAATTTATTTAAGTTCGCGTAGATTAGATTTTCCTCGGAATTACGTTTTGTTTTCTTCTAAATCTAAGTTTGTGTAAAGAAACATGCTTCATGTCCATCAGGTCTCGCGCACACATACATCATTTTCATTATTTTTCTATTACTTATAAAACAGTTACTGTTTTATGTAATATACTCACAATTATGATATTTTAGCAACTAAGTTGAATTGAATGAGAGGTGATGAGATTCAAATATTAACATAAATTACAAAGCATGTGAAATGGTGAAAGCAATCATTTAGATATTTTTCGTTATTTAGTTATTAAATAAGCATATCGTATTATCAATCAACAGTCGGTGACATTAATCGCCTACTTATATATGTAAAAAAATACTTAAAAAAAAAACTCTATCTCATAGAGAACGTAAGATTTTTTTTTCTTTAAAAATCCTTCCTTACTATATTCTAATGAATATTGGTCGATTTATGTCAAAGCTAAAGAAAAGTAACAGCCTGTGTATAACCCCACTGGCTAAGGCGTCCCTTTTTTAACGGAAGGTGTAGAGCATATACCACGCTGCTCCAATGCGGGTTAAGTGAGAAGACAAGCGAGTTTTTATAATATAACCAATCTTAGGAAAGAAATTGCTGCAGATGGTGAACTCGGTTTTTTTTTTTAAAATTCGTTTATTAATAAAAATAGTATATCGTTAAGCGAAAAATATTACATACATTCTTTTCATTATTTAAGAATACACATTTTTTTTATATATTTAAATATTTTTAATTCTACAGCTTTAGTACACAATCTGCAATTTTTTAAGTGGAATTTAATTATTGCAAGAAATGTAGTTAAGAAAAATATAGAATTTCGACAATCAACAAGTTTATTTTCGGTAGAGTCTACTTTCGGAACCGGTGGTACCATTGAATACAAATCTATAGAGCCTACTTGATTAAACTATATTTTGATTTAACGAATTAAAAAAGTATTCTAATTATTTCGATAAAAAATTCGAAAGCTAGATAATTTTGACAACGAAGCGATACGCAGTACGATTTAATTTAACTATCCTTATACAGTGCATATGTATGTATTGTTTTGAATTTACCCTCCGTAGTTCAGCAAAGCTAGAAAGAGTAATGGATAACATACGTTATTCTTAACGTAATATTGTGACTTAAAATCTGGCCTAACTTTACGGATCGGGAGCTTGTTGTGACATTTTTTGGGAAGAATGTTAAAAGAAAATTATACAATACGTCTTAATTGTAAATACACGACGTCCAAGATTAACTATCTAATTCGATTTTCATAAATTAATATTTAAAAAATCGATAGTATTTTTTTTATAGTATTCTACAAGATTTGCCAATTGTTACAACTAAATCCACATTCGGGGCTAGTTGCCTTAACCTCAAATCCAGCAAAAAAAAAAACATCTGGCAAAAAGTTTAAATAAATTGTGTACATTCTCTTTTAAATTTTTTTTTGCTCGTTTTCTTTTATTGCGTTTTCGTTTTTGTTTCTTAATTTTTTGACTTGTCATGCTTCTTATCAAAAGCTGCCTCCCCTTCAAAGGCTTCCGGTGTGTCTAATAAAACAGTTGTTATATTTTTGTACAAAAGTTTTTGGAAAAGGCATAGTTATTGAAAGTAAAAAAACGACCGATGGACATGAAGCATGTTTCTTTACACAAACTTAGATTTATAAAAAACAACGTAATTCCGAGGAAAATCAAATCAACGAGAACTTAAATAAATTAGATATCGATATGTTAAATTCCTGTAAAATAATACTAAAAAGTAAAAAATAACAATTATAACAAATAATTGTATATATATATATATATATATATATATATATATATATATATATATATATATATATTAATACCTGGCTGAAACGTAGCTCATACACACAACCAATAGTTACGCCGACCTTGTAAATGATAGTACACATATATATGATAGGTTAGGTAATTAAATCCTATCGACCAATGTTCAAGGACTAGCAATTTTGCAGAAACTATTATAATAGCATTGGCCTAAAACCGACGATGGCCAATGTCTATTTCTATCTATATCTATATAAATATATCTGTTGTTTTGGAGAGCGCATCACGCGATAGTTGGTAAATATTTTAAATTTGAGATTTACACCATTATATTCTCACACGCAGATTTTTTTGGCTAAACATTATGATACGATATAATTCTACGTATAACATATCCACAGAGACGCGAAACCGGGTCTGCTAGTTAAGTATGATAATGAAGTACTGAATATTGACGATGTCCAACGTTTAGTTCCAATGGCCAATGCCGCAGGGCAAATAGTGGACAAATGTGTACGCAAACACAAGTCTCATCATTTCTTGGAACATCAAATTCGGCACGAACTGAAAGAATTTGGTTTACAAATGCCTTAACGTGCTACCTGAGGCATGGCAATCAGTGCCAATTTCCAAACTTCAAACTGAGAAATTCTTGACAGAATTACTATACCCGGTAATTGAACCTATATCCTGGGTCCTCGGGATCTATAGCCCTAATATTAAGCCAACACATAATAAACACGATACCAACAAGCTAGTTGACTAATACTTATTCCACGGTTTATAATGTTATAATGAATACAAGTTATCTGTTATATAATATATTTCATTACAAACTAACAAATAAACATCTTAACAATATAACATCAAAAAGTATCGCGCTCGCTTGAGCCTCTCTAAGCCGCGTCAGTGAGCTCGATTCTTTAATTATGCAATATTTATGAATTTCCGTAGTTACATTTTGCATGTTCGTTATATTATGAATTAATTCATTCTTATGTGATGTTTTTAATTAACGTTTAAATGTGAAATTTAACCGAAATCATAGTTGAATGTTTAAAAAAATTTTGATGTAACCATAATTATGTCGCTTAGGAATTTATTTAATTTAATAATTTTCCTAATAATTCGGAAGTACCTTTCGGAGGAATCTCATCTAGCAATCTGAGAGAAATGTTTATGTTGCACTAGTGTGTAACATAGTGCAATCCAGACAAAGACACAAAACTACTTAATTGTTTTACGTGCTTTCCGGTACACGAAACCTAGTTGCTTCTATTCAGTATTTTTTTTTCCTATACATATAATAAATTGGAGAGTCTACAAAAACTTTTTACTAAATGTATATGTATGTATAAACTGTAAATGTACTAAATAAATATTTTTTAAATTTTTATCTGTCTGTCTTTCTGTTTGTTCCGGCTAATCTCTGGAACGGCTGAACCGATTTTGACAGGACTTTCACTGGCAGATAGCTGATGTAATAAGGAGTAACTTAGGCTACAAGAATAACTTTTTTGTTAATTTCAAACACGCATGAAGTCGCGGGCACAACTAGTCATTAATAAAATGTTTAACGAAAAATTAATTAAATATTGTGTATTATTTTTATATTATTGCCTTGTTGCTCGGTAGCGTTTAGTGGATGTAAGCTTTAAGTAGTAATAAAGTAATTCTTACACAACCCTTCTTTCCGCGTTCGAGAATAATCTCATTGCTCTATATCGTATTTAAATATATAATCTGTATTCTGTAATACTTAGTCGCATTAGAACTGTTGTTTGGGAAACTATTTGTCTCAACTTTATATAACGCAATGATTTGAATGAATTAAAGGCTGTATGGTGCAATGCCAAGATTATGATAAAAGGTGTAAACTTTTTATAAAAAAAAAAAGTAATTTGTAACAACTTTTAAGCCTAAAGTTTGCATCAGATCTGAGTTTTTAACTTGCATACAAGATTGTGATGATGCATGAAGGACCGAGGAACATATAATAATAAACGCAAGTTAAGCACGTTAATAAAATGGTGCTCAGAATTTAATGAGCGATCTTTTGAGCAATCTCGGGTATTTTTTTTTAATGTTATATGTAGGCAGCCTGCAAATGGGCAATCTGATAGTAGATGGTCACCACTACTTTGAAATATTAACTATTTGTTACATAACCAATGCACTACAAACTTAGGAAACTGAGGCATTATGTCCCTTGTGCTTGTATTTATATTGATAAAAATAATCATAAATCTGTTGCACACATATTATAAATGAGGTCCAAAAATATTTTTGAATTAACGTTTGTCTTTTTATCTCATCACGCCTAAGATAAAATAAACTAACTTTAACAACACAACAAAGAAATAATAAGACACGCATCCTACTTTTTATTACGAGAAATAAAATCATCCATAGCGTATGTATGTACACAAATATATCCATACACACATATAAATTATTCATTTCGTTTAACGAAATAGTTTTGTACCTATTATGTTATTTAAATCAATCACACAATCGCGACTTGAAACGAAGTCACAGATAAAGCTAATCTCATATAATTATATCAAATAAATTATTATATTACGTTACATCAAAGCTAAATCTATATTCGTGAGATTTTACTATCTACTCATTTAATTCTATAGCGCACCCAATGAGTCACGATCGTTGGTGATCTAAGGCTTATTCTAGACGCGTTTGATCTACTTTATCTCAAACACTATTTTATTTTTACATTCCTTGAATTATATACAATCACTTTGGATTTATTTAAATTATTAACATTAAATATATCGTTAGTGCTGTCGCTTATTTTTTTTTTTGATTGTCACGATTTAATATGAATTATGACATAAATAGACATCGATTTGGTAGACGGAAGTCACTCTCACACAATTTTGTTGTGTTCATATTTTCTACATTTGTATAAAGCATATAGTTAACTCAAATATTTGACGAGCTCTGTGTTCACCGGTTTTCATTGGCAATTTATTCATAATACTATAAATACTGGATTCTGTATACGGAATTTAAACTTAGAATAAACTAACTAGTTACTACCAACTTTTAAATATCAAATGATTGCTGAGATTTTTTTGCGCAACCCAATAAAGTTTTATTGGGCCATTAAGATGGCCTTGTGGCAAGAACTTGTAAGTCTAAATTAAATTCCTGCATTTTCATGTGCATAATTTGAGTTTATCGATCATCCCTTGCTTAGTGGTAACGGAAAACATCGTGAAAAAACCCCCATAATTATTAGAGCAGTGCGATGGATGGTGAGCTTGAAACGTCATCTTAATAAGGCCTTATGCCCAGTTGTGGGAAAATTTAAGGTTGGTACATTAATTCAAACAAAACACAATCAAACTTATATTAATTATGTTTGTACAAATATTATAAGTTTTACGTTTACTAATTAGAAAAGGTGAGTTGAGATGGCCCAGTGGTTTGAACGCGTACATCTTAACCGATGATTTTGGGTTCAAACCCAGGCAGGCACCACTGAATTTTCATGTGCTTAATTTGTGTTTATAATTCATCTCGTGCTCGGCGGTGAAGGAAAACATCGTGAGGAAACCTGCATGTGTCTAATTTCAACGAAATTCTGCCACATGTGTATTCCGCCAATCCGCATTGGAGCAGCGTGGTGGAATATGCTCCAATCCTTCTCCTCAAAGGGAGATGAGGCCTTTATCCCAGCAGTGGGACATTTACGGGCTGCTAATGTAAAATGTAATGTAATTAGAAAAGGTAATATGATTAAGATGTCTCCACAAATTTGTTAAATATACTCTCTCAGACATTCGTAAAAACACACACTTTTATGAATAATTAATAATAATTAAAAACAATGTTAGTTACACGGGAATAGAGTAACGAATTATTATTGTTATTTTGATTCATTAATTCGTCTTATACAATATAAATCTGCCATATACACTTAACTACTGATTGCGTTTGATTGACAGAGGTGTGTTAATACAGCGTGCGGGTTTCTAAATAGTCTATTTGATAATCATTAATTAACTTTCAAATTTTAATATACATGTATACTGATAAACGAGGAAGCGTTTTTTGGAATGCATCACTGAAATAAAACTACTAAACAAATTTACATAAAACCAGAAGAAATAGTGCATTACAGAGTTCTAGTGTATAATATAATTTTATATGTAGATACGCTTCCCAATCAGCTCGATTAATTTAAACTATTGACGTGATAAATGTGAATATCATGTTCAATTTAAAATTATCCGAGAAAATAGAATTACAGATGCTAAGAAAGATGTTGAAGGCTTTTTTGGCTGACATTGATAGAGACACATTTTATGAAGATATGATTAGTTACGAAAAATGACGTGTTTTTATTGGGCAGGATGATGTGAAACTATTTAAAATAATTTTTGTTTTTGTCAAAAGATTATTTGATACTGCTTCGCTAGTAAAGCTATCACTCTCAAAATTTATATTTACATTAGTAATTAATAGATTAATAAAATTAAAGAAAATTGTTCTTATATTTCCTTCTAATAAGCCTAAATATGTTTGTTGTGATAAAAAATTAAAATAGATATGTATATGTAGTTATCAACATACGCATCTCTCTCGATATTACATACAGGCGTAATATTTTGCTGACCTCCATCCTGCAATGATGATTTGTCATAACATGCAAGTTCCATATCAATCGGAATCCCAGTTTAACGCTAATACAAAAAGTATAATAAACATAACCAACCTCTTTAGATCATTATTATTACTAAATATATAAATACCTGTCAGTGAATAATGACAGTTACCAATACACAGTAGCAATATAGCAATACCGGTTTCCCATAGTGGAATTAGATATTACTAAACTCAATATATTTGAAACATTATTGGCTAATGGCGGTTGCATTTAAGTATTTACGTTTATGACCAATAAAACTTGGAACAATACGTTGGTATTAATCGATAGTATTAATGTATTGCTTAATATACAATGTAGGGTACACTTTCATCGACCTTCAGTTTGAAATGGTCAAAAGCACTTAAAATGTCGTTCGATATTTAAGACCTTTTTATACTGTCCGATGCGATATCGTAGATATAAGTTTTGAACACGATGTGTTTTATTATAATAATAAAATATATAACAATTTTGAAGAATGCTCGACGTTGAACAGGACTTGACGCGTAAATTCAGAAGTCTTTTAGTATTTCTCAGTAAATAACGCGAATGAAACCGGAATAAATGATATCATTACTCGAAGGAACGAATAACGAACGCTACTGGTAAATTTATATTACGGTACAAATCAACCTGCATTAGTTCCACCGACCTACATTTGAGCAGCGTGGTGGACTCCAAATATTTTACTCAAAAAGGAGAATAGGTCTCCTAGCCTAGCGGTGGGACATTTATCGGCTGATACTACTTACTATAAGCAAAATTGCAGGCATACTTTATTTCTCATGTATTTTATACAAAAATCTTCTCCGAAATACTTTGCGACTATAGGTATAAGTTTAATGTACATTAAAAAAAACTTTTCGGTAATAATTTTTATTTCATAAAAATAATTTAAAAAAAAGCATCTCTTCGTTAATTGATATAGATTTATGATATTGTTTCCTCGGTCTCGTGATTTCGGCTTAAACTCTGGGTCAGTAATTTCTTCTAAGAGTGTACTTATGTTTACGTTTAATTTAGTGCACTACAATATGTCCTATTAAATGACAACATCAATACAATATTTTCTCATATATTTTATAATCTATAAATTAATCTCATTGCTAATGTGTGTGTGCGAAAAACTTTTACTCCAATTCTTTTTAAAATGAATACTTAAATGCACGAATATCGGATCGGATAATGTAAAAAGCTGTAATGGTGTGCGTGACTTACTACAAATGACAATCGGATATACACATTTTATCTAACTAGGCTATTAGTTTACGTAATATTCAGATTATTTTTATATGTATAGGATTGCCTGTCGGCTGTCCATGTACTAGTTAATCTAGTATCACGTTAATTATAAGTCATATTTATAAATATATATTAAATATCGGATAGTGTGACGCGGTTTTAAACTACATATGCGTGTGTACATAATTCACTCACACAGATACGCACGAGATTGAAAACCACATCTACCAATTACGAATACAATTAAAAATGTAACAATCAAATTGGATATAAAAAGTTTTCTTAGGAAACGTTTGATAAGCATGTCGAGTATAAACAAATTAAATCTCAGCTTTTCATTGGCCCTGGTTATTTTTATTCATATTTTCTTATTGAACATTAGTGAATGGCCTCTGCGTATTATCTAAGACTTATATGGAAGTCTTTAGGCGCTTTGGTAACTAGTTGAGTAGAACAATCTTCATATTAAATTATCATTATCATATGTGTGTGATGTCACACATGTCACAAGGGTCATTGAACGCAATCTTGTAGATTAAATGCACTGTTTATTTATTTCGTATAATTATATGCCATATATTATTCACATATTCTAAGTCAGTATTGTTGAGTTTAAGTATGTAGGCTGAATGTGCCAGCGTAACTACAGGCACAAGGGGCATAATATCTTAATTTCAATGTTAGTGGTGCGTCGGTATTGTAAGGGTTACTATATTTTTTACAGTGTCAGTATTTTATATATATCTATATACTGACACTGTGAAAAATAGGGCAAATAAGGGCAGTTACAATCAAGTACCAGTCTGCTTATTTATGGCTTAGATAGGCAGGTTAAATGGGCTACCCGATGGTGAATGGTCATCGCTGTTCAAAGAAACGGTGCCTTAAAAAATTTAAACCTTAAAATTTTCTACATAACCATTGCGCTTTTAATCTTGGAAACTGAGATGTTATGTTCCTTGTGTCTGTAGTTACACTGTCTCACTCGTTCTTCAAATCCAAACACAACAGTACTAAGTTTTGCGGATTTGCCGTATAATATATATAGAGTAGGCTTGCATTTGAACCTAGCATTTTGAGCACTATAGATCTTTCTACTAGACTAACAAAGCAATGGATGAATAATGTTTGAGTGACGTAACATGGTTAATATCGATACTTTTCACATTTCCACTGGTATGATTTAAATCGATAATAATAAGTCGTAGAACATTGAACAACGCGCTTAGGTAATCTAATTACGTAGGAATACCATGCTATAGGTACAAATTCAATGTTTGTTCGTTCAATAAAATAGATTTGACTTTTTCTTCTCGTTATTTTCTTAAATTGTTTTGATATACCCTTTAATCCAATGTGTCGTTCCAAAATGAAAAATTGTATAATTAGAAAAAAGTCATGATCACAATTTAATATCAAAAATAAATAATGACATACTTATTATACTTTTTTGTTATAAGCATTATATTATTTATTTTTATTTTAACTTCATATTTTTTATCTATAGTAATAAATAGGAAATATTTGTTTGTTTGTATTTAGGGAGTTATTTCCAGAAGTAATAATAGTCCAACTGTTAATTATTTTCAATGATAATACATTATTCCAGAATTGTATAGAGTATCAATCATATTTATATCATATAATATTCTTTATTACTAAAATATACCCGTGCGAAGCCGGGGTGGGGTCGCTAGCCCATAATTCTTCTGTAACCGATAACCGAATTTTGACTATTGACTATTTTGTTTATTTAAGTTGGATAGATTGGACTCGATACATGTCACTGTAATCGAGATTAAAAAAAAAAATGCCTAATTCACCCTTACGAAGTCGCAAGTCGAAGAGGGGGAGATATTATTACATGAAAAACATTTATTAAAACGAAACAATTGGCACACACCTCCACATTGTTATTTAATATTAAAAATAATACATTTATCGATATTTTATTTTATAATACATAAATAGTTCGTAATATCATTAGAGCACAAACAATTGATAATTAAATAACAACACTAGACAGTGACGCAATAGAGCTGTGATCGCGGCCGCACGCGCTTTCTTCCGTAAAATTTAATTGTGCCGATACAAGTACACTGTTGAAAAAAAACCTTATAACTCTTTTAATTTAATAAAACCTTCCATCTCTGTATAGGATTTCGTATAAAAGAAAAAGTTTATGAATATTACAATCGATATCACAACCTTTTTACTATGTATAATAAGTGTAGTAATGCGAATATGAAATACTGACTAATCTTTCCTACATTAGTTTTATTAAAATCTCAATTTACAAAACTTTTGAACGTAACTGTACATTACACTCGATACCAACTTGCGGTTGCAGTATTAATGAACTTCCCTACTTTTTATCGATATTATTACTACAACGAGTTACTTCCTCCGATTATCGATATGTTCCCACGACACAACACTACCTTCCTGTGTATAGTAACAGTAACCCATTTAACTAACAACGTCAATACATAATAATTGACACCGAATAAGTTTTTTTTTAATATAAATCGATGTTTACACAAAACGTTTTAATTTCTTTACTTGTAAATAATAAATAATAATAGGTTAGTACTTATCACACAAAATAACATTTAATACATATTAAAAAAAGTGCGGAGTTCGTTGATTTCCATTTGGACATCAACGAAAATATATGAATTTAATTGCACAAAGTTATATCTTTATAGTGTATACATTTCATTTGAGACAAAGTTTAAATACTGATATTTTGATTCTAAAATTAAAATGTCAACTATGTCACAATCATTGACATAGTTGAGAATCATTTAAATGGATATTATACTTCTACCGTACCAATATTTGACTTCAAGATTATGATACGAATTCTAATTTAATACACATATACAATACCTATATTTGTTTATGTAAATAAATAAAATCAATCGAAGGATTTTATTAAAAAAAGGAAAATCAACCTCACGATGTAATAGGGCAGCTAGGCTGTTTGGATCATTCTCCGAGTTATACAAAGGCTGTCGAGGTGGCTGGTGTAATTTTAGTAAGTAGTAAGTAGCTAGAAATTGGTAGGGTTTGCTCCGCAATTTTATTTTGTCACTCTGTGACTATGTGGTCCTAGCCTGCCAAAAGGTCGTTGACCGCTGCTATAAGCTATTATTAATTTTCAATGTAATATCGTGATTATACCATCAAGTAATTAATCAACTTTTAAATGCGTTCAACGCAGCGTAAAACAAGGTGAAAATACTCGATAATAATTGGAAACAATAACGATAAAACGAGTTGATTAGTTATTATTTTCCATAAGTGCTCAAGGTAAGCACTAACAAAAGAGGATATTAGGTATCTGTGAACGACGACAACCGTCATTTGCACCGTCACCGTAATTTTAAAATAAATAAAAAATAGAGTTTCTGTCACGGCATACTAGTCGATATCGCCGATAAGCAAAGACTAAACAGTTTGTTTTTTGATCAAATGGACCACCTGATGGTAATTGGTCACCACCAGCACCACCCATAGACATTGGGTTTGTAAAAGTAAGAAACATACCGTGCATCGCCAATGTGCTCCCAACCTGGAGAACTAATGCTTTAACACAAGCTCACTCATTCTTCAAACCGGAACACAACAGTACTAATTATTGCTGTTAGGCCGAAGAATATCTGATGAGTGGGTGGTACCTACCCAGACCTGCCTGAAATTGTCCAAGCCTACCATTAAGTGACCAGTACTAATTTTCCTTTTTCTTCTCTGTTTTCCAAGCGATTTTCCTATTTTTTGTTTGTTACCTATTAAAGCTTTAGCGTTATTAATAAATAAATGTTTGGAAATAATATTTCTACAAAAAATATATTCTTTACATGTTAATTCATATAGGTTTTCCATAAACACATGGTTGAGTAAACTTTCATATCTATTGGTAAACGTGACCATATATTTTTTAAAGCAAAAAATGCGGGCTCACCTTCATCGAGTACTTTTATTAGTAGTCTACCTTTATCTATCGATATGAATATAAGAATAGATAAAGTCAAACTAAATTTAAATTACTCGAATGTATACACTTTATTACTAAATCGTTTAGTGTACTCCTAACGACTATTGTGCAATTAATTATTTTAATTACTTTTTTAAACATTTCGCTCCAAATAATATAACATATTTGCAAAACATCAAAACAAAAGTTTTAAATATATTGCAATAAAATTAATTTTATTGTCTATTGCGTTGAAAAATTGTAAGTGTTTATTTGATTAAGACAGTAAAATAACATTGTGGTGATCACCTGCTGGCCGTAATGATCACGACGGCTATTCACAAAAGCGACTATCTGATTGTGCAGCACGTATTATAGTGCACAATTGTGTGCGCAATAAGAAGTACACTCGATTCCCTTACTCTAATAGCCCAATGGCCCAATAGCATTCCAACACGACCGGAAATATTTCAGGCGAAGAATCAACGGTTTTATATATATTCTGACACTCGGGAGCATAATTGCGGACTTCACGACTCTAGATTACTTTAAAATAGTTTTCAAAGAAAACTGTTTTTTAAATTTTTGGTTAAAACTAATTTAATATCAAAAGTAACGCTTACGTGTCAAATTGTATTATCAATCAAATAATTAGTTAGCATGTAAAACTTATTGGAAATGAGGCAATTCGGCAAAAGAACTTGCCGAGTTTATTTCGTCGGTTTGTCTCTAATCAATGTAACTCAAGTAAATGTACATACAATTTTATACACTATCAATTTTTGTTCTCATTCTTTAATGCTATGTGCATTTTTCGTAATGAGTTGAAACTATGAACACGAACAATTAAGACACCTGAAATATTCATAAAACTATAATATCGCGCAAGTTGCGTCAGATTTTCTAAGAGATTTAAAAGAGCATTGTATCCCACGACGGTAGCTAGTACTTAATAAATATATCGACTCTGACTTAAACTTACAATAAAAAAAAAAACTATCATGTAAATGGCTCATACTCGAGTTACTTATGAAATCATAGCGGATTGCAAAATTTACTTTTCCCATTGAGCGCTGTACACAGAGGAATTTACAATCGCTGGTTGGGATTTATATATTTTGCATTTATCGCTTCAAGCATAATTAAACATCATAGAAACAAAAAAAAAAAACTTTTGCGGCAATTTGGAACTAAATTTTATTGTTAACCAACAACACATAGTTGAGTAAACTTTTTGTTGGTTAAAAATGGTTCAAAATTCAGTTGCAAGTTTTCTCACACCTCTACTAAAAAGTAAATTTATTATTCTTATAAAAATATGTAAGTGACTTTTCGTGCACGATATAATATATTTAATGTATTATATCTGTTCATTAGTACCATAACATATAAAATTATAGTATTAGTAACTAAATATGAGCTCTATTTCAAATGATAGAAGATTTTTATCAGTTAATTTTAACTACATATTATATGGAGTTGCGCACGCGCAAGAAACAGAGCGCGACAGCCTTATACAAACGTCGCACACGATAATCTCGTTTGGAGATTGTGTAACATTCTATCTTAAGCCTACAAATATAACAAATAAACATACGAGAGAGACAATTAAGAATAATATGTTTTGTAATTATGGCATATGTATAAATATGGGATACGTGTGGCGTCTCATTGATGGTGTAACTGGTATAACTGTTCATATGACTGGTACTACTTGTACTAAAATGTACTTGAAGTGTCCATTTCTTAGGTTATTCATAATTAGGTGCCCCACTTGCACCTCTGCCTGCCTCTTTCGCCGGTTCTTCTCAGGTCAGGGTGTATCCTTTTCCGAACCGGTGGTAGTGTTTAATTTGACCATCAATAAGAAAGTGTAATACTTCTATATTGAATAAAGGAATTTGAGTTTGAGTTTGAGTTTTGCCATTTTAGAATAAACAATAGACTATCAAATCGATTTTAATCTACATTTAGTACTGTCGAATCGATTTTAAATTTAGTAAGTGCTTTAAATTTGAAGGGCATCATAATGCGCCAACTATAAATTTTCATTCCATCAACACGATTTGCTTGAGACAATATTTACATATACAATAGAATAGTTGTAGTATTCTCTTTAATAATTATACATTACTCGTTTTTACTCGCGACACTTATATTCTGAATAGGTACCATCTGAAAAAAATCTTGAATTTAACAAGTTTTTTTTTATCTGATTTTTGTAGCACGTTTCTTTAAATTGTTATAAATTGATTATTTTTGTTACAGGTAAGTCTGATTTTCTTCCATCATTATTAAGGTAAGTTTCTGCAGTAATATTATATACAATATAGAAAAAATAAAGGTCAGTGACCCGAAGAAATTACAACACGAATCAGTGGCGCCTTAAATCGAGAGCGGCGGTTAGCGAAACTTTTACGTCCAATAAACATTCTTTCACTCATGTGTCGGTCAGTTTCACGTAAGGATTCAATGTTTGTTACATAGATGGCATTAGTTTAGAATATTGTCTTAATTTACATGATATTAAACAAACGATTCTATAATATATACGAGATTTAAAGTTTGTATGATAACATGGACCATTAAAAAAACTTTCGATACATATATTAGTAAAGTAAAAACTGAAATGAAGAAATAGTAATAAAATTGTATTTATTATAATTTTTTTCATGAGTATGAACCTCTTGTTAATTATTTTTATAGTACGGGATACGGTAAAAAAACGCCACGCCACCTTCTTTGGGTCAGGTTACTGTATTCGCAGATTAGGCACGCTTAGTCGATTTCGAGAAAACGATGAAACTCTATGGAAGAATAATATATCCCTTTGTCTGTACAATTTTCTTGCCTGT
Source organism: Vanessa atalanta (assembly GCF_905147765.1). NCBI lineage: Eukaryota > Metazoa > Arthropoda > Insecta > Lepidoptera > Nymphalidae > Vanessa > Vanessa atalanta. The sequence continues at coordinate 12,302,931 of NC_061877.1, forward strand.
CTGTTTCGTTGGTCTCTTATATGGGTATGTAGCACGAGATCATGGATCCAAACCTCAGGATGAGTAGATTTTATGTCGTGAAATCAACTTTGGTGTCTGCAGCATCAGTTGGCAGTTTGCAATTCTAGCTCTCCCGCATCTCTTAAGGCTCGTAAAACTGTTTATTAGTGTGCGACTGTAGCAATATGTGCACACACGTGTATATTATAATAATATATCGCGTATTGCAACCTAGTCTCTATTTGCGCGTGACACAAATATTTGTGTACAAACCCAACTCTCAGGCTATTGTCCTTCTATGCTTCATAGGTCATATCACTATGAGGGCTATTTAAACTACATAAATTACTATTAATTTGATAATTAAAAGACAATTAATTTAATTGTTTTTTTTTTTATATATATTCTTTTAGGAAGATAAATCAGCTTAACATTTAACAACATATTATGTTTTAAAATAAATAGACTTGATACATCATTATTATTGTCATGTTTATTTAATAACAAAGTTAAAAATATTACTTACCCGCTGCTTGCTTCGCAATATTTAATTCTTTGTGAAATAAGTTTTAATGCTTTTTTTTGCAGCTTACTAGAAGAAGCTTTACTTTTCTTACCGCTTATATTACTATTTAAATGACACCCGTTTTAGAATACGTTGCACTGTATTATAAATATTCATGGCAAATGCAAGACTTAATGCTGTGATATGCGGAAACAACCAGGCCTCCACGTGACTGTGGCAATTTTAATAAAGTCCTAACGGTATTCTGAAAATCATTGAAAGTAGTTTAAGAATTAGTTACTTCGCGAGATAATGCGACCTATTAGAAGTGGTGATAGTCATGGATCTAGAATAAAGTAATATAAACGTCCCACTGTTGGTAAAACGCTGTCAAATACTAATTACTATTGATTGGACTGGACTACGATATGAAATATAAATAATAAATATATATAAATGTCCTAAAAATTCACAACAGCGTGATTTTAAGATATTTTCTGCTTCGCACAACCACTCTGTGGAACCAGCTTTCGGCGGCGGTTTTTCGGAACCGATACGACTTGGGAACCTTCAGGAAAAGAGCGTACTCATTCCTTAAAGGCCGGTAATGCACCTGCAAGCCAATGTTGCAGATGTCCATGGGCGGTGGTAATCACTTTCCATCAAATGAACCTCCTGCTTGTTTGCCTCCAATAGTATGAAAAGAAAAGAAAAAATATAAAAACAATTTTTTGCTTGCTTAGATTCGAGTCCGGTCGTCGATTTGGATTCACGGTTTTTAATTATATGGACCACTAAGACATAATTTAGAATAAATATTATTATTAATAACAATATCTTATGTATTTAATTTTGATTTTATTTACATTTACATTTTAATAGTTGAAACATATTAATCCATATCAAAATCTTCAAGAAAAGAGCGTACACATTTCTTAAAGGCTGGCAACACACCTGCAAGCCCCCGGATGTTGCAGCTGTCCATGGGCAGCATAGGGCATTCACTTCTCATCAGATGAGCCTTTTGCTAGTTTGTCAACAGTACCATAAAAAATAGTTTCCACTAATCACAAAAAATATAGTAGTACATTTTTTGTATTTAGTAAGTTAACGCCACATATCGGTGGAAGAGCCTTATTTATGCAACGAAAACGAGAGTACAGTCGCAAGGAAAGTGAATCAACGGATTTGTGTATCGGGGTCATTACTGAGTCACTAAAGTGTGTCATACGTAGTAATACATGCGAAAGATATGTGTACGTAGTACAGTTACGTGACGTTGGTGTACTTAACCGTAACGCAACAAAATGGTGCTATCGTAAGATCTTTATTGCTCGTAAGCCCTTATTTAAATTGTTAGAAATGGTCACATGAGCACTTTTTTACCGATTTCAAAATAAGAAGCTTTTCAATGCGGTTGTATTTCATTGTTTTGTTTGTTACACCGAAACTCCTTCATTTAAAAACCGTTATGGAAGATTCATTATTTTTCAAGTTAACCCAATATTTATCGTTTGGTTCCTCTTAAATTTAAATAATAAATTACTGAGCTTGACAAATTACGGTAGGTTTTTTTTTATGAGCTCGAATTATATTTATAATTTATTTTATTATTATTAGATGTAGGTTCGTTTTCATTGTTAAAATTTTGTATACTTTATATACAAATGTACCTAAAGATGCACTCAACAACATAGTAGATAGGGCGCAGTGGTCGGAACAGGTGAATATTTATCGAAGATATCATTTTCAAATATGCTTAGGATTAGATCACGAGTTAGTTCCTGTCGGTAGAATCTACTTGGCGGTAACAAATGATTCAAAATATTTTTATGAGCTTACTGAAATAATGAATATTCTGATTTTTATTTCTTGATAAAACAAGGTTTGAAATGTTATGGAATTGTGGAGTAATGTATAATACAAGGAATAGAAGAACTATTGTACTTGTAACTTACAAGCTAGGCACAATATTTAAAATGTAATTAAACTATTTTTATACGAATGAAATATAAGCAAAATGTACATTTTACATTGAAATCGAATGTGAAAATAGAGTGTTAAATAGAGTATTCAATTATTTTTTAGTTTAATCATTAGTCTAAAATATTCACAAGAAACTTTTCATGATTCGAGTTTCTAACAAACAAATAAGTACTAGTTATTATTTGATGATAAGTTTGTGTTAAACTTTCCTAATAATCAATGATGAGTGATATACCAAAGTTAATTACATCGCAGCATGAAAAACGTACTGTGTAACGCAACGAGATAGTACACGAAGCGTGTGAAATGAACAATAATAACACGTCATGATATGCGTACCGTTGCAGAATTGAAACCGGTTTGAACTGGTATAACGAGAACGCAACGAAAACGAGAGTGCATCGAGATCGAAAGTGAATTCTATTGGTTTCCTATAAAAGGATTTAAGCAGCGTTCACACGAGATTTTTAATTAAGCTTTTAATTCTTTTAATGGTTTTCTAAAATTGATCAGTAACTGTTTCTTTTTATTTTCTTTCATATTTAATTTTTGTTTAGCAGCAAAATAATTTTGTTCAATAATAATTTATATTACTATGACTCTATTAAACATTTTCACTGTTCTATACCACTTTAGTGTTAAAATGTCAAACTATATCTTTTAAAATCTCAGATTTTTAATTAACCCATAAACTTATTTGACCCTCATACTATACGTAGTATGAGGGTCAAATAAGTTTATGGCTAACATTAATCTTAATATGTTATTATTTTTTTAACCGACACCTGAATTGAGAATAAAAAATCGAAAGTATAAAAATCTCCATTAATAAACTTGTCTTTGGTGTCGTGGAAATGTCGCGAGTGGATTAATTGCCTTATCACTATCTCGTTGTAAGCTTAGATGTAACTGCAAATTTTAATATGTCAGGTCCTAATTCCGAATTTTTGTTCAATAAATTCTCAGTAGGAAATTAGCACACTACCTAGGCAAGCATGGGAAGTTTTTGGTCCTCCAACTGATCTTTGACGACCTCCGTGGTCGAGTTGTGTGTACAACGGTTTTCATGGGTACTCCACTCCAAGGTCCCGGGTTCGATTCCCGGCCGAGTCAATGTTAGTTAGTTTTCTATGTTGTCTTGGGTCTGGGTGTATGTGGTACCGTCGTTACTTCTGATTTTCCATAACACAAGTGCTTTAGCTACTCACATTGGGATCAGAGTAATGTATGTGATGTTGTCCAATATTTATTTATTATCTCAATTCGTCGGGGAGGATTTCCGACCGATAAGAAAATGAAAAACAGGTGTATTCAAGTAGTAGTGTAGCTTTATAAAATACATTATTTCAGTGTTCGGGTAACTATTTTTTTCACTATAGAACAAATAATCCCAGTTGGCTTGTCTCTAGTTAGAAAGAACGCTATAGACGAAACAAATTAATCTGAAATATACATCAGTAAGGACTAAATATCGAAAAAAGTTTTTTTTTTTTTAATTTTTGGACAAAATATAAAGACAATTATGTAAATTTAAATTATATATTTCAATATTGACGATTGAACGTGTAGCAAAAATATAATGAAATTGGCATTAAAATGCATATAAATTATACCATGTTTATGCAATTCTTAAACTTAAACAGACAAGTATAGGTCATATGACAAAGATATCATTTATAAATATTAATGTATATAGCATTTGAATGTGGAATCATTTATATAATATTATTAATCGTATATATGTATTTATATTTTAAATTATTTCGTTTGTCATGTCATATATCAAAGTCGATTCGTAATCTTCAAACTGATAATTACGTGGGACGGACCCGGTATATTAAACAGATATATCCTTTCGATTTTGAGAAACATTGTCAATAATATTTCGGTAATATTTCTAAGTCAGACTTATCTTATTTTCAAAATGTCATAAGGTATGAAGTATTTTCAATGTATTAAATACCTTTGTCTTTACTTTTAATAAGAGTTGAATAGTGTTCAATATCATATTTGATATTTACTAACCCAGTGTTCTCGAAAAAGTTTTTAATGTCATGCGAAGTCGGTACGTAACAATACAAAGCATTGTATTAGTTTATCTGTATTATAATAGATCTTTTAATCTATTTCTTGATCTTATAAAAACGTTTTTGCAATGAATCTATTGTCAGGTTGTTTTTTAGTTCTCATATAAATGTAAGTAAAGTTCAATTTGTTTTTATTAAATACATAATTACACTGAGTAAGTGAATGATAGTGATCTGTATTTTTTATAATATTTTTAATCTATGTATACATCGAACCAGTAATTATCTAATTCTTTATCTGTGGGATGAAGTATAATTTGTCAAACATTTACGAAAAAGTACGTAACATTATTGGCAAAAATGGTGGGCTTGTTGTTGACATTAGAGTATAATCCACGTGATTTAATACGGGCAATGTTTTTGTATCACTTCCTCAGAAAGTTTTCCTCCTCAATCGAACACGAGTCTCCTTAAAAACAAATAAATGAAAACAGGTCCTTAATTTGTAATGAGTTTGATTTGAACCCGCAATCTTGTATTACGATTCATATTCCACAGTCAGTTCAAGACACAGTATCCTCAGTGTGTACAATTTCAATATATTTTTTCTAACTAATCATCGCCGGTGAAATCGTACCAAATACCAAGTGAATAACTATAAGTCTATGCGTGTAATCATTAATTATGACGTAAATGGTTTATGCACTTACATTTGGTGGTATTTTTTAATGAGTTTCAAGCCCGGTTTACTCATGGAAGGAGTCACAGCCCAGTGCAGAACTGTGACGGTGATTGGCTCATTGACGGTTACTGTGCGTTTATAGCCTCTTCATAAAATTACTATAATAAAACATAAATTTATAAACCATTTTAAAACTGCTTTTATTGTACAGATAAGTCGTTTTAAAGGTCATTGCTCTGTTCATAGTAATATAAAAAGCGTAAGTGCTCGTAAATATACCAGAGTAAAATCATGTATTCTTCTCGATGGGTACTTAGAGCATATTCTGCAACACTGGTATGCACTGGTATGAAGTTTTCATTTTTTTTTATTTGAGTATCAAAGTCAAAATTTTGATACTCAAATAAAAAAAAATGAAAACGTAGAGTTGCTTAGAGTTGAACCCGCAAGGTTATGTTGGTTGTCTTTTCAGTTTTCATCGGTCGCGACAATTTGGCCATAAAGATAGAAATCTTATGAGTTATTGTTTGAGCATCATATAAAATTTAAAAATAAATAACCAAACGAACGATTACTATAAACGACCGTTAAAAAATAATTCTCCGATTAAAATATTTGAACGCATAGAACTGTTTTAACAGTACAATAACACTTATAAAAAATTAAACCAATCGAGAGTCATTAACAACAATAATTATATAAATTTTAATTGGTACTTCGCTTTAAACGTGCGAATCAATAAATATTGCTTGAATTTGAAACGTACGAGAAATAATTGTATATAATATTTATATAGATCTAGCGACTTTTTATTATAGATACAAAATATGTTTATTCATAAAATAATTCTTACATTATAACATTTAGACCTAAATTAAATAAATATTGGACATCACATACATTACTCTGATCCCAATGTAAGTACCTAAAGCACTCTCAGACCCAAGACAACATAGAAAATTAATTAACTTTTTCTACATCGACTCGGCCGGGAATCGAACCCGGGACCTCAGAGTAGCTTACCCTTGAAAACCGGCACACTACTCGACAAAATTATATAGAAATAAATATAAAAATAGTTACTGTTTAACACACGTCCTGCCTATAAATGCTAGCAGCATTTTCGATCAATAATGAAGCAGACCTCTAGTCCAAAGTTGAGGCAATTAGGCGAGGTGTTATACTTTTAATAAAGGATTTTTTCACAACTAATCCAAGGTCCAAGTGTTTCAACTACAAAGTTATAATTATCTTACATATTAATAGCGTAAGCAGATTTTTGTCGCAGTGATTATGGGACGATAGCTGCACATAAAAAAATGATTATGGTCTCATTTTGAAGAGCTCTAAAGAAGAGATTTATTAGCCCTAAGCATAGCATAGGAATCAATAGCTCTAAGAGCTAATAAAGAAATAATTTTAGAACAAAGGATAAAAGGTACGAAAGTCCTAAATCGTTTGAATAAAGGCGAAGTATCGCGGGAGATCCAGTAGTCATTATATATAAAAGTAGTATATAAATATATAATATAACATTCATAATTCGAATCGTACTGCTTGAGTTATATAATCTAATTGTCATTGCCGTCGTGAAGCGATCAAAGTAAAGTATAGTCGGCGTGATACGTTAGGTAATGAATAATGCTATACTTAAAATAGATTCGAGAAATTTGTGTTAAAAATGTCTTATTCTCGCGAATATTTTCGTAATTTATGTCACATTTGTTGGTGATTTTTGTACGTTGGTGTTACGTAAAATTATTAAGTATTATATAATGTGCAATTACTTTTGTTTGAAGGTACACATATTAACACTATTGTACGTACGTATTATATAAATTTTAGTATGAATGTGCATAATTACCTATGTGGATTACTGTAATTGTTATATATTTAATAAACTTATTAGAGTTTGACTGGTATAGATTTTAGTTTTTATCATATATGTCGAATTTTATTATAAGAACTTTTGTCCAGTTTAAAAAGTGCGTAAGGTAGTATAGTTACATATATAACGGAGTTGTGATCTCGCATCAACCTACCAATATAATTTTAATGAGGTCATCTTGGACATTCTTAATCCAAATAAAAAACTACGAATTTTCCTAAACCAAAAACACACAAATGTTCTGAACTAAATCAAGGTTAACAAGTATAGAAAAAGATTTAAAATCTACTAAATTCCATTCTAATATTTAATAAAGTATAGTCCACACTAATAATAGGCCCACAACTGGGCAAAGCTTCCCTTACTTCCCTACTTAAGAGTAAGGTCGAAATTCGCTCAGTATTGATATAAATATGCCAAAATTTCCCGACGATTCCTTCCATTAATTAATGCTAGAAACGGTTAATATATTAAACACGTAAAAGTCCTTTGGATTAATCGGATTCGAACTCATATTATTCGGTAAAGATTAAGCCGTTCAATCCTATCCTATCCTGTTATATAAGTTCATATATGACGCATTAATTTGCTTAAACGATTACTACCTACGGTATAAAAATACGTGACGATATAAACTCGCTATAGTCTGTACACGACCTAATGTTATTTGTAACAATTTAACGTATTCATCTTAGAATTTTTCTCACATAAACAAATACGTAATATCAACGGGTGTAATGTTTTATGTCGCAAAATCAGTGATAGTTTGTAATTTAGAGTAAAAGCTATTACGTTCCTTATTGCCCTGTTATAAGAATTAATATCCTTTAAAGTTTCCACGGTTAGCTTATGAAGTAAGCGAATTGATATTATGCGTATCAAATCTCAATGCACAGGGCATGTTAGATTGGCTAATATTATTTACAAGGCGGCAGCAGGTGCTATATAGATTACATAGTTAACATATCACTGTTAGACGACTAAAGTAATATCGTACAATTACGTAGTATTCAATAGTGTTTCGAATAAATAACTCAATCATTACTGGATTCTAACTGCAGGTCAGACCAGTAAAATGTCATAGCCAGAAGTTTGGAAGCTTAAATTTGTTACATTCTCGTGCCTCGGAAAGCGCGTAGAGCGATTGGTACCGCAGCTAAACTCTCTCCAGTTATCATTTCCTTCTCGTCGGATTATAATCAATACTATAATTCGACCGGAATAAGGAGTAAACTTTTGTTTGATCTTATAAGCAAGTGTTACATTTCCTACAAGGTCAAAAATCGCTAGGAGTACATAATTATCATAAACCTGAATAGTTCCATTTTTATTCCACGCCTACCAAATATTTTTATTATGAAGATATGAACAAAAAATATGTATCGTGTAATATAAATTATGTACGCTCATTGCATAAATATAGTATAAGGAAGCCGATAGAGTTGTTTACAACGAGCCTATTATGATATAACACCATCTGATAACTCATACATTCGAACTAGTTCCTGAAATCAAACTCTATGAAAATAATAACGTATTCAAAAAAAAAATTGTATACAATTTTGATGAATCACGCTGTCAATATCCCACTGCTGGTCTAAGACTTAAGGGTGTTTTGTGTTTTGCACGACGCTGTACCACCACCCATATACTTAAGTCAGCTGATATTTCAGGCACATGCTGGTTTCCTTCATGTTCGATCAGAGAACTACAAACCTACATGAAGCACATGAAAAATAAGTGGTGCTTACCCGGCCTTGAAGCGGAAATCGCAGTTAACTCTATGGCCCTTACGACATTGCTTGACTGACATTTTGACAATTACTTCATATAAACATATACTTATACTAATGAGGCAAACTTCTACTAGTTTTACTTATTTATATTTTAAATTATCTATAGTCGGAGCTTTGATTTAGATATCGGTGAAATCTAAGCTGAATTTATGTGTTACGATTTGTTTTGTAAATCATAAAGATTGTGAGATAGTTGCTGTGCGTTTTAACCATCGGCTTGGAATAGATTCTACGGAGTTAAACCTTCAAGAAACTCTTTTCCACCAGTTAAATCACTTGTGTACTTTAATGAATCATAATTGAATTATTATTTATCCTGTATGAAAATCAACTAATGCACAGATATTCCGTTGATTAAGGTCACAGGATGCATAAAGCTAGATATACGACTATGTACATCCTATGACCTTTGTTTTTCCTTGCCTTTAAAGTAAACTAGAGACCATTACTATGCAGCCACTAAATCATAAGTAGAGTATTGATATTTGTTTTAAATATTAAAAAAAAATACTTTAACGGTGCCTCCATATAAAATGTATTTGTTAATCTATTCAAAAATAGAATGGTATTTCCTTTTTACATTCGCTTGGCGAATCAAAAGGATTATATCATTTAATACGCTTACAAAATATCCGCTATTGATTTCTATCGAGAAACAGACTCAGAACTTACGTATATTATTTTTAAAGCATTGACGTTAAACCTAATTAGAATGATGAGTTTACACTGTGTAATTCAAAACGAATTAACCTCACGTTGGAAATTTGCAAAATTTTGCATTAAGAACTGACTGTAATTATCGACTTTGACGCTGTGTTAGTAAACGCGTAATTTGTACTTGTAATAAATTATAGCTTATGCAAAAACCGAACTGAGGACGATAACGAAACGTCCAGATACCATATAACTAGTCGCTGCTATAATATTAAAGATTACTAAATATTCTGATGGAGTGCTGTTAACTTACGCATGTAACTATCAAATAAATGCACCTTTCAGTTAATTCACTTTACATCATCTTGTATAACTTAAAATCAAAAGAATTCGTTCTTTTCTTTAATTATTGATAGGATATGAAAAAGATAAGCTTTTACAAAAACAAATCTAATATACGTAAATATATAGGAGCGATTTGTATTATTAGACTTTCGCAAACCAACGGACTGCGTTTGTTGTCAAACGTTTCGACATTACTTAAACAGCGGCGATTCAAGTGGTTGGTTTGCGATGCGATACAAATCTGCTCTATATTTTTGTCGAATTTCGCAAACAGCACCGCGCTGAATAATTATTCAAACCCCTTATTAGAGACAATGGATTTGGAAATGAAATAGATTGTTGTCTTTTGGCAGCGCCAAGCATTTATTTCTTACAATGATAATTTTTCTAAAGAAACATTTCGTCCTATCATAACAGGTACATGTACTCAAAATTAAAAAAAAACGCAACATTTACCGATCAGGTTCACAAAATAAAAAAAATAATAACAAATAAAAATTATAAGAGAGTTACATTAATGCAAAGCAGTCGTGGGTCTTGGGTTGAAATATCCAGAGATCTGGTTGTCACCATTATTCAGTTTGATAATACTACCCAAGGCCCTCGGCAGCTGTTTTGTGCTAATCTTAGATTTATATATCACAATGCAGCGTCTGCTTCCTGCAGCCATTAGTAGCTACCATGATGTCCATACTCGTGACCGTGGTTGACGAAAACTGGGACTGGCACCTTGACGGGGTAAGGCACTGGCTTTTCAACGTGGACTGGCACGTGCTTCTCAATGTGGACAGGGTAGGGCCTGTCTACTGGCACATTGACGGGGAAAGGCACAGCCTTCTCTACTGGGTATGGAATGTGCTTCTCAACGGGGTAGGGGGCTGGTACGGGCACTTTTACGGGGTAAGGCACTGGCTTCTCAATGTGAACGGGTACTGGACGGTCGACGTGAACCTTGACGGGGTAAGGTACAACCTTTTCTACTGGGTAAGGTACAGGTTTCTCTACTGGGTAAGGTACAGGCTTGGGGATATGTACAGGGTAGGGCCTGTCGACTGGGACCTTTACGGGTACATGGACCTCCTTGACGACTGGGTAAGGTGCAGGTACATGAACTGGGACCTTTACGGGGTAAGGGACCTTCTTTTCAACGGGGTAGGGAGCGGGTACGTGCACCTTGACGGGAACATGTACTTCCTTCTCTACGGGGTAAGGTTGGGGCACGTATACTTTAACGGGAACTGGTCTGTCGACGGGAACATGTACTGGGTAAGGAACCTTTTTCTCAACAGGGTAGGGTTGAGGAATATGTACTGGTACTTTGACGATTTCCTTTACTGGGTAAGGAACGTGCTTTACAACGGGGTAGGGCTGGGGATAGGGTACCTTAACGGGTACATGAACTTGCCTTTCAACTGGGACAGGGATGTGCTTTTCTACTGGGTAAGGAACAGGTACATTTTTGACCACAGTTATGGTCTTGTGCACCTCTTCGTGACCTCCGTAACCACCTCCGTAACCACCTCCGTAACCACCGCCGTAGCTGCCACCGAAACTACCGCCGTATCCTCCACCGATGCTGCCTCCATGTCCGCCGTAGCCAAGATTGAAAAGTCCACGTTTCTCGTGCTTCTTCTCGTCAGATGCCGCCTTGTTATCGGTTACTGCCACTTCTTTTTCTGCTGCCTTGGCTTCTTCCGCGTGAGCGAAAGCCACGACAGCCACCAGACTGGCGGCCACGAGCTGAAAAAATAATAAAAATGGTTAATACATATTTATAGAACTTCCTCAACTATTCTATGGAGAGAGAATATTTTAACTGGTTGTTCGGGAAATATTTCCTGGTATTCGTTATTAAATTAGTTCAAATCATTTTCGATTAGGTAACTGCAGCTTGAGTATAATATAAAGATAAAGGTATCGGTCAACCGGTAAAAGCCCCAAGGCTTAATGGGCGTTAGTGCCTCGAACGACACATAAAGCTATACGTAATGTCCGTGTTATGTAACGTTAAACTGGGACAGGGGATCTAATCCAGAGGTTTGCACTATCACATTACACTTGCACAAGCACGAAAAATTTAAACACACCATGAGCTTCATGATGCTTCGTTTATTTGGTTGCACTGAAGCCAGCGAAGTCCTGAATGCGAATGATGCGTGGTAGGTTCCACCACGCTATATATATGCGAATTGAGCGGCCGAGCGATGAAAAAAAATGGCGCCACTCCGTAGGACTACTACACTTTCGCTTTCGAGGGGTATCGTTAAGCGTAAAGCCGAAATGCACATCGACTCAGTACTGAGATTCGGACCGGTTCTCAGATAACAGCTGTTCCTGAAACAGTAATGCGATCAGTCGCTGTCATCGGCGGACATTTGCATATTGCAGTATTTTATTACGATACTTATTATTTACAAATAAAACTGTAATACAGTAAATAAAATATTTAAGGTGGTACAACGGTAAGCTTGACAAATTAATATTTAAACATATCGAACTGTTCGAATGAAATTTAAAATATAATAAAGTGCTTAATAATCATTATTCAATTAATAAAGTAAATAATATGGTCAATAGTCATAATCATAATAATCCGTAATCGAAAAGTATATTTTTATATTTTATTATTAATAAATATATAATCATTTTTAGTAATATCGTACAATTATATATGGTATTTAATTATTTTAAATTTTCATAAAAAAAATATTAAGATGAGTTCTCAGAGTCCGATATTTTCCCTTTTTTATACACCTCAGGCAAAAAAAATATTCGTAATTGTTAATAACACTAAATATGGTTTTCATCTAAATAATGCGTATTGAAATCAGCTTAAGGTAAAAAATAATTGATCATTATTGTCTTACTACAGAGTTTCTTTTATTAAAAATCCGTCTTAGAAGTAATTCTACCAAGCTGTTGATAATGCGGGTAAATGTCCTTATGGTTGATAAATATGTGGTAAAATTTTATCCGATATTTTCCGTGACCTTAGCATGAGATGAACTGTAAGGGTTAATGCGTGCTGCTAGACAGGGTTTTGAACCTGTGATCCTCGGTTCGGTTTCACGTGTTCCATCCACTGGGTCATATTATCATTACCCATCACTGGAAACTTGCTTACTTTAAGGTAATTATATAATGATTTATAATATGTATTGTATGCTGTACAAATTATATTTGATTAAGAACTATTTTTAAATAACTTTAGTTTTTAAACCCAAAGTTAAAATATGGTTAAGAATCGTATAGGTTTTTAGTAATTTTAAAACGTATAATAATATTATACATATTTATTAAATCTATTAACAGATAATAAACAGTCGAATCGATAAAATTAATAGAGGTATTAAGTAAATAATGAATCAATAACATTTTAAATAAATAATTTAAAATTTTGACACAAAAATTAACACAGATTAAAAATAAAAATTGTTAATAATATAAATTAATCGATTATTTTTATATATTTGTTTATTATAATATACGGAACACGTGAAATAGCATTTCTGGGTAAAACATAAATATTAATTAATTAATGTTATATTTTGGGTAAGAGTAATAATTATACTGTGTGTTAATAAATTTTATGACTTCTGTCTCCATTCCGTTCACTTCGCGTCCTTTCTAAATAATACCGACTTTACAACGTGTGGGTGATCGGTCTATGGATTATATTATATGTAGAAAATAAACTTAGCATGTTAACAATCAATATATCTAAATAGTCAAATGATTTGTAAATACATTTTGAAAATTATTTTGTTTTGGATAAACAAAATGTATTATAAATAATTATTTTCAAAGTAAGTGGTATCTTACTTAAAAGTTTCCACATATACACAACAAAAACAGAGACTAACGTACTTATTATAAACATTGCGTCCACGTGAATTAATTAATGTGATAACTTGTAAACGTAACTGCCTATAAAGCTCGGCCTCCAGTCGTTTCGAGCTTATTCCACCACGCTGTTACAATACGGATTTGTGGGTACAAGAGCGGCAGATACATACATGCATGTCGTTTGGTATTTTCCTTCACTGTCGTGTTGACTTGTAACCAAGTTTTTAGCAGAAGCAAAATTAATCTGTTCCAGCTCAATGTTTTTCAAAAAGAAAAACGTTTAATTAAAAACCTGCTCGTAAATCAATGGATTAACTTATGACATAAGTTATAATAAATTGCAGGTGCCCTCTCTCATTCTCATAATCAATCAATAAGACGGCAAATCTGACTCGACCGGGAAGAGTTCAATCGCAGGCACGGAAGCGTATAACATTTCCAACCTACAGGCTCCGGGTTGTCACTGCAATGTTTTAGGACTCTATAATTTAGACCAATGAGATCCAATTGCAATTACAGCTTACTCCAATAGCAGGAGGAGTAGATAGAAATAAACAACTTTGACCTTTAATTGATATGACATCATTGATCGAGATCTGAAGTAATCTATGGTATTCATTATGGATTAGTGATGCCTATTAGCGTTTTAAATGTCAGATTTGCTCTCAGAACTTTGGAAACAAATTTATACAGGATTTAAGTCATTTTATATATTATAAATATGTATCAATGATTTGGTTAGTATACATAAATTTAAGGTTAGTTTATCCTTACTAATTTTATTATTCAAACCTAATCAAATCATATAATAAACAAATCTCAAACAAGCTCACAAAAGTACTTGAATTAAAATGACGTAGTATAATAAAATAGTAATGAATTAAATGTAAAACTATCGTCACTTTAGAAAGTAGATTCTAATGAGAAGATCCCACAAGGAACTCAAGTGAGTTTCTTGCCGGTTCTTTTCGGTAGAATCTACATTCCGAACCGGTGGTAGCTTTACTTTAAATAGTTTGTTAAATGACGATTCAAAAGTGCTTGTAAAAGGCAACTTGAATAAAGTATATCTTGATTTAGTTTGATTTGTAAATAGTTAAATTTTTCCATCATTTTAATTACAGAGTTTATGTTAGTGAAGTACCGTTAAATTTAAGTATATAGTATAATGGCTCAACTAATACTAAGTTCACCGTTTTTTATCATTAATACGATCTTATATTGAGTAATGTGTCAGATTTAGATTTATCAATAGGCCAAGTTATAAATAACTGTTGAAACATATTATAAAAACGAATACCGTACTCAAGCAAAGATGTATTGACTTTGCGAGGTTGGAATCTAAGTATTATAGGATACTCCTCGTGTATATAATGTACAAGATAATATATAGTGTGAATATAAATTATATTGTAGGGAAATTTACTTTTAAAATCGTTTTTCTGTTGACTTATTAATGCAAAGCCAAAACGAATGCTGAAATTTGGTATAAGGTTTAGCTTGGTATTTTATAAAGTAGAGGCCGTGTTTTATAATTGAATGGATTTTTGGAAATTTGATACGTAAATGTGGTAACTTTGTACACGTTGTACGAAGTCGGTATTCGCGGCTAGTATAGTATAGATCTTAATATAATGTTACAAGGCGGTATACATTTTTTTAAATAGTGTTACATGGCGAAATTACTCAATCATTATTATAGATACGTATCATTAAGAAATATAAAACCTTGAGTGAAGAAGATCATTTACACAATAAATAAGTTATTTTATTATTTTTAAATTATTAAATATATAATTTATTCCAAATACTGAATTAGAAATATATTTCAATATTAAATATAATACCTATCTATTAATTGGAATAAATAAAAATAACCAAAATTATCTTTACGTTTCGATTCATTCTTATCTTTTGTATTACTTGATTAAATGTATTATTATAATTATGTCGATGACGTGATGTGTCCTGCCTTTTCTTAGCCGGTCGTCAAACGTTGTATTGGGAATAGCAAGGTTAGCGCTGATATACATTTTATATGAAAGTATTTAGTGGAAGTATTTGATTGTAAGTGATCACACCATCGCCCAAAAATAGACATTGGGTTATAAGAAATATTAACCACGTCTGACATCGCCAGTACGCCGCTAACCTTGAGAATTAATACTTCATATCCCTTGTGTCAACACGTGTGCTGTTGTTACAATGGCTCACTCACCCTTCAAGCCGGATGACAACAATACTAAGTAGTACTATTTAGCGATAGAATATTAGATAAGTGGGTGGTACGTACCCAGACAGTCTTGCACCAAGCCCTTCTATTATTTAATGAAAAAATATTAACATGAAATGTTAGTCTTTCAATATTGAGGAAGTGATAGTACTTATTGGCAAACGCTTGACAATAGTCGCTTGTATTAACAACAAAGGATGCACTTAAATCCACCAATCCGAATGCGATTTGACGGATAACTCTTAAGACTTCTTCCGACACAAGTACTAGCACAGTTTTCACAAGTAACTCTTGCCAAAAAACTAATTGGATATAAGGAAAATTGAAGAACAGAACAATATCAAATTATTCTGTTTTATATAAAATATTTTATAAAAAAAAATAACTTTGAACACAAGTTAGCAAATTAAGGAAGTGTTTTAGATTGGAATAAGTTTTTCTGATTTCGTAGAAGTTTATATTTATTTGGAAATAGTAAAAACTAGTAATAAAAAGTTCAATTAGTGTTTTTGTTTAAATTATTTATTTGTATATATTTTTAATTTAAGATTATTTACCTTTTTAAAAAATTAAATATCATGCGATCGATACGGTCCTGTAGCCGAGTCAGTTAATTAAAATAAATAATATTTTTTAATTAATTTGTAATAAACTTTCTTTTTTTTTGGTTTCTAGATAGTTATAAATATACTTGTATATTTTATAAGTAATGTCAATATAATCGCCGGTAAATATCCGACTACCTTCTTTCCCTTTAAGATGGTTTATTATTTTACGTTTTCCTTACGATATTCTCCGTCACCTTTAAGCACGATTAAGTTATAAACTCAAACTTTTTCCTTACAAAAGACCTTAAACGATTTCATTATACACTCGTCGACAGAGTAGATTTAACCGACTTACAAAAACTCATCTAATACCGAGATCATAAAAATTTAAGAAACAAAAATCGATTCAATAAATGTGTGTCAACTTCCAACTTTTGTCGACTCGAGGCAAATCCATTTATTTATTAACTGAAATAATTAATATAAAATGTCAGGGAATATATCTAAAAGTGAACTGAATTCGTCAGAATATGTGTTATACATAACTACCGCCAAACAACAGTGCTCAGTATTGTTGAGTTCCGGTTTGAAGGGTGAGTGAGCCAGTGCAACTACAGGCACAAGGGACAAAACATCTTAGTTCCCAAGGTTGGTGGCGTATTGGCGATGTAAGGAATGGTTAATATTTCTTACAGCACCATAGTCAATGGGTGGTGGTGACCACTTACCATAAGCCCATATGCTCGTCCATCAACAAATGCCATAAAAAATCTTAAAGTTTATTTTTTATTGAACAACAATTGTTGGTCAACTATAATCGCGCCATGTGACCCTGCTAAAACGAAGACACGGACAACACTAAATTAAATATTGCAAATATTTGATTTCGTTCACACCTCTCATTATACGAAGGTCAATGTGCAAATGTGATTTAAATCAAATGGTCTCCTTTCTATCTTAAGTAAACAAAACATCGTGACATTTCATATCTTGTTTTAATTTTTTCAAGTGCATATGAACATTTTGTTAACTATATTTATTTAATAAATTTAAAGTAGTAAGTACTAATTTAGTACAATATGGTACGGTGCACATAAACCTTATCTCTTTACCCAAAATATTTGTGTGCAATTTCGAAATTTGAATGAAGAGAGTCATACGATAATAAAGCGCAAAATAAAATTTTTTGCTTACTATGCTAATCACAATTTAAATGAAATTGGGATTTTTCATTTGCTATATGTAATATTATTGCAAAAAAAAATTATTTGCGGTTCTTATTTCTCCCAAGAGAATAGTTTCAAATCAAAGCAAACATCCCTTATTAAATGCTCTTAAGATATATCCTTGAAAAATTATGCAATTAGGACGAAAGATTTTCCTTAACAGGAGGTTTATGCCTCGCTGTTCCACGTTATATACGGGAAATTGCTAAAATAATATTACGTATTTAATAACACTGACTCGTGTGAAAAACTCGTGATTTAAGACATAATTTGTCATGAATATTAAAATAAAATGCCGCACGGGATCAATTGACCTTTAGACAGACAGCTCGAATAGTGAACATTGCAAGAGACTATTTCTTGTTACAATATTTCCAATATCATTGTTTTTTTTAAGTTTATTCAGTATTTTTTTTAATTAACATGATAATTGTATCTTAAACAAATCACACATTCATATTCAGATTCGATAAGTGAGCAAATACTGCGTTTCTTGTTCTTTTATTTTAGTAGCTTTACATTTAAATAGCTTAAATAACTAATTACTCAATTTCGGGATGTTCCATAGACTAGAAACAACATTCCAGTTGGTAGGTTTATCTTTAATATTATCCAAGAAATG
The DNA here is from genome assembly GCF_905147765.1 of Vanessa atalanta. Taxonomy (NCBI): domain Eukaryota; kingdom Metazoa; phylum Arthropoda; class Insecta; order Lepidoptera; family Nymphalidae; genus Vanessa; species Vanessa atalanta. The sequence continues at coordinate 12,321,289 of NC_061877.1, forward strand.
GCTATTCAAAATTGCTTATAAAAGCTTTCTTGATGACTATATTTAACCCTAGAGAAAAGGCGAACACATATTTTTATATTTTAAAAAAGGTCAAAATTATTGATCACTTAAAATAATCCAAAAATATATATAAAATAATAAAAAATAATTTTAGTTTTCGAATGATTTAATGTATATTTTTTCTTACTTTTGTCAATATGTTTGGATAATGTTATTTATTTGTTACCTATTAAGGCAACCGTTATATTTATTCTTATTTAATCAACGTTGCGCAACAAATCGTTAACGAGACGTAAACACTGATTAAGGAATCATTGACGACCAAATCAACATTCAGGTGAAACAAAAACATAACATTTAATTTAAGATTTTTTCATTTCAATGTAATCTTTCAACTGAAATAGTTAACGATATCTGCGTAAACAAATCTTTCAAAAATCAAAAAAGTCCTTTAGAGGAGACGTAGCTTAAGATTTAACTAGTTTCACAGAAATATAGCTTTATAGTTTCTAACAATAAAAGGTGAAAAAACTTATAAAAGATGGACCGCGCCCATGTAACTTATATATAAGTAAATTTATATATAATAATAATAAAAACACTTTCTATTTGTAAAGCAACACGGAATATTGGTATATAGGAAATGTATACTAGTGTAAATAATAATAAATGAAAACGCACTCAGTAAATAGTCATAGCATGAAATTGTTTAACAGCAGCGTTCTGCTTCTGTTGTATTTACAGTGACAACAAGATAACAGGGCACAGAATAAAAATAAAATGAAATCATCTAAAGGTCAATTAAATTAAGCATACGATTAAATAATAGTTATAAATTCGCATATAGACACTGACACCTTCAGAAGTATAAATAAGACTATATATTAGTCAATACACTAACTAACAAAATTGTATCGAGAATTTTATATCTCTTGTTTCTTTCATTGGCTAACATTTGTTCTTTCACCATTTAAACCGTCTTCTACCTATTCATATAATAAATAATTAACGATTGAATTTCTGATGAATAGATTTTTTTTTATGGCATTGGTTGGCGGACGAGCATATGGGCCACCTGATGATAAGTGGTCACCACGGCCCATAGACAAAGGCGCTGTAAGAAATATTAACCATTATGCGTCACCAACCTTGGGAACTAAGATATTATGTCCCTTGTGCCTTTGATTACACTGGCTCACTCGCCCTTCTAACCGGAACACAACAATACAGAGTACTGTTACTCGGCGGTAGAATATATGTTGAGTGGGTAGTACAACTAACTGGTGGTGTTGCAATTCAAATGAACTGCACCGCTTGCCGGGATTCCAAAAATCTATATTATTAAACGAGTAGACGTTTTTTGATTTATCCCGAGTTGTTCGGATAAATTAATAAATAATACACGCTATAAATCCCCCGACGACAGTTTTACTTGTTATTCAATGAATTTATTTTGTTTTTTTTTTCCTATTTCTTCAATTCTTATAATTAGGTTCTGCCACTGCTATTTCTTTGTTTTAGTTCGTTGCCTGAAAGAGATCGCCAAATCGATAAGGCTAGCTTTGCACGCTTTTAACCTACAGAATAACTTGTACTATGTGTTGTATCTTGTATTGTGTCTGTGTGCAATAAAGTTTATAAATAAAAAAAAAAAAAAAAAAAACTGACATTATAAATTAGTCTGAATCTAGTTTTCAATGTAGAAACAACGGCCACTATTTATTTGCTACTCGTAATAGTTACAGCATCGACTCATCAGTACGTTTAATAACCAAAACTGTACAAGATATTACGTTTTTATTGGTGTAAGTATATTTAATAAAAAAAAAAAACTGTACATATTTAACTCTTATGTAACGAAAATTGTTAATTACTTATGTATTTAATGATTGATAGATCAATATCACAATAGATCAAGTTGGTGATTTAACGAAAGGAACGAAGGTATAGATATGTCCGAGTATCATGGTATTTAATTATTAGAAAAAAAAAAAAAACAAAAATTTAACAAAATTTTTATTCCATTTTTAATTTAATTTGACTCATATTTAATTTAAAAATACTTAAAAAATTGTCATATACTTCAAAATACCAAATATTTTTAATGTCAGCTAAGAAGTAAAAGTACTTAGAAGGAATATCTTGTTAAAGCAATTAACTGTTTGCAATTTATGAGAATAACTTGGGAGTTTAATCACAAAACACGCCGATACGAAAATAAACGATTAGTCATTTATTTGAATGGAAATTAGAATCGAAAACGATTTGAACGAAAATAGTTTCAAGCAACTTAGTGGTAGTGTTTTGTGCAAGCCAGTCTAGGTACCTATTACGTATTCTTCCGCCAAACAGCAGTACTTAGTATTGTTCCGCTTTGAGGTAGATAGGTTGTGGAACAAACATAACATAACCAGGTACATAAAAATGTAATCTATTTTGTCTTAGTTTGGTGGGATTGACCATCCGTTAATAGTTAATAATCCTTACAGTGCCAGTGTTTAATGGTACTACACAAGTTATCTGCCAGTCGGCTTAACTTTAAAAAAACAATAATGATAATTAAAAATAAACTCGCATGCTATTATATTAACGAGGTCATAGGTGGTAGTTACAGTTCGTCTGACGTTAGTTCATTAGTCTAGTTTAACACATATTCTAATAAATGATACGTATTAACGTCTATTAATAATTATTAACAGCACGCACACTAATATCCGTCCGCGTATTTAACAGCAATTAATTCAACGCAAATACGCAATTTAGGATACAGTATGCACATTATCCGCTGTGATTGTACTCATTCTTCCTAACGTTGTCATCGTACTTATACGAATATACTAAATACGAAAGTTTGACTGGATGAAACTTCAGTTGCCATTCACGCCTGAACGGTGGAACGGATCCGAATGAAATTTGACATAGAGATAGATGATCGTCTAGAATAGGTTACTCTATATTCTACTCTTTATCCCTAAAGATCCCTAAAAATTTATTTGCGGGCGGCTAACTTCGCTGATTTTGATAAGTCGTTCTGCGTTCGCTTGTGAATTTTACCCAAAATAAAGCCCTTAACATAAATGTCTTACTTATACTCTTATTCTGGTCCCTGAAGCCGTGTGAAGCGAAGGAAGGATAGCTAATAAATATATAATACTAAAAGTATACTACAGATGTTGTTCTGTCCGTGTATAAATCGTAGCAAAAAAAGGTTACTAATACATATTTTTTTGGTCAACGCCCACACAATGTTCGCGAGGGTCTATAAGAAGAACCTCATCCCAAAATCCATACATGTCTAAATAGTGTAGATTAGTTATACGAAATATTTAGAATATGCGAAAACATTCTTACAAGATCTTGGGGCTTCAGGTTTAATCAGTGGAATATTCATGATAATATTTAACCATTTGTAAGAGAATTAAATGTTGTAAAAAATACGCGAACCGAACTCGTAAGTATTGAGTAATACATATAAGATACTTTAAACCTATTAAGGAGAACGGAAGAATTAAGTATTTTTATTACAGCATTGTATTATTTCAGGATATCAATAGTTACGCAATATTATACTGACGACCTCATTCAAAATAATTAAAAAGTAAAAAGATCTACTTCGGAGTTTTACGTTTCATAAATATTATTGATAAAATGACTCTTTATTTTGATTTAGTTAATTGTATTTATTTAAAAACTAATGCTTCAGGAAACATATTTTTGAATCGAAGTTGTCTTACGTCTTAGAGTCGAGTGAACTGGTACAAATCGTCACGCAAGGAAAAGCGTTGCCCCCTCCAAGTCATCATTCTCTCTTTTTCTCTTTCTCTCTGTCTCTTTCTATTGTGTATGGTTTTATATCACATTATTGATTTTATTATTTACGGGTTTTTTAATAACAATTTTGTCATTTTTATTTATTTATTATTAATAATTTTTTTATTGTGTCTGTTATTTAATGCATAATAAATAACTAAATAACACATTTCTTTTTTAAAACATGTTAAACTATTTGTTGAGAGCCTTGGGACTGACTCGTAAGCAATGGAAGAAAACGGCATGACGCACTCATATCCCTTTTTACCCCCTTTCCGCCGCCGCTTTCTATTCCCTTGGGTTATTATATAATTTAACACTATATGATATTATAAAATTATTAAGAAGTTTAAGTTACAACTCTTTACCATTAATTATAAATTATTTCAAAAGCCGTCAATTTCTTAACTGACTGACTCCCCCTGGGGAGAAGATTTTTTGGAGTTTATTCCGCCCCGCTGTTCCATTGCGGGTTACACATGCACGTCTCCTTGCGTTGTTTTCTTATGATGAGATGCATTACAAAGACAACTTAAGTACCTACATGGAAATTCAGTGATGCGTGTTTGGGTTTTAACCCGCAATGAATTTTAATGTTTCACATCGGCGGCATGTATTAGAGATATTTCTTTTCATTTAATAAACTGACAACTAAATAAGGGCAAAATCACGTTAAGATTTAAGAAATGCTTCGAGTTACATTGTTAGAGCCGAGTACTCGTGTTACACCGAATAACAATACCGACTACGTTTCAGAACAAAGAAAACCTTGAGCGACAATCGCAGAAACCAAGACATCATAGATGTTTACGAAATCGCGGCAATCTATATAATAAACAAGTACTCGTAATCTAATGTAACAATAATAAGGCGATGACTATATTGAAAAAAATATAAACATATTTTAGTGAAACCTCTTTGTGTGTTGAGCGGAAAATTTTAAAGTCGATTTTCACTGAACTGTATGTGTGTGTATGTCAAAATATCGATGAATTTGACAGATGAAGTGACAAGCATTGTATAAACATGATAAGTATGAACTTATTACACCGAGATTTCGACTTGACAAAGTTAGTTCTGAGGTATTCGATTTAATACGATTAAAATTAATGTTAATAAAAGATTAACAAACAAGGTGTATTTTATTTTGCTGGATTATATAATTGATATAAGGAAAGATACATAGATATCATGTTATGCTTACATGTAAATTGTTTTTAAATGAAAAGTGTAACTAGTGAGTTTCTTGCCGGTTCTTTTCGGTAGAATCAACATGAACCGGTGGTAGCTTAATGTTAAGATTTACCTCGTAAATTAAAGATTCAAAAGTGTTTTTCTTCTTTCAAAGAGTTTATTTGAATAAAATTTAATTTGTTTTTTTTTTTTTTATCTGTTATGTGATGATGATATTTAATTATATAAAGTACATCAATAGTAAAAGTATTTTAAGCGATTCTTAATGTCGCTCATTGTTAGATGGAGTTATTAAATTAAATGTATATTTTTCCTCAAATCATTTCAGTACTGGCGTTTAATATTTCGAAATACGAGAACATTCTTGTATTCGCTCAAATTTAATTAATTTACATTTTTTAATTACATAAACTTTAAAAGATGATTTTATTGTAATTACGATACCGTGTTCACTGAATCGCCCGGTAATGGCCGCTTCGCATTATTGTAACATAAGATTACACATACAATAAACGCGCTCTACATTTTTATATGTTACTTTAATAATTTCCTTCCAATTTCTTAAACGTTGGTCAAAATCAGATTAACTAATTTGACTTCATTCTGAACGCTCATTGGTCGGTTTTGCGTCATCAACTGCCATCAACCAAACACCGTTTCAAAATCTCAACGTTAATATGCAATAAGTTTTTCGTTTTTCTCTGCTGTATTGAAAACCAGGTAAAACTGGTTTTGGGTGGTGTGTAAAAGTAAATACAATACATTTACACAAAACTTTTATTTATTTATATTTTTAGAAAAATACTGACACCAACAAGCGACGCCAATATACGTTTCTAATTCCATATTATATCGGAGTAATAATGACTGCCTAAAATTTCCAAATATACAACACGCCCTCTTGATATTATTACTACTTCTTAATCAAGATCGGAAGATCGGAATCGCAATTCAACGAGGAAATACTAGCAGTCTTGCAACTATTCCACGCGGTCATGATTTGTGCAGTAGCCGTTCATTTTAGTTTGTGTTCCGGTTTGAAGGGCGAGCTAGCCAGTGTACAAGACACAAGAGATATAACATCTTAGTTCCCAAGGTTGGTGGCGCAATGATGACGTAAGAAATGGTTACCATTTCCTACAACTTTAATATGTATGGCTCACAATGGTGGTGACCACTTACCATCAACTGACCCATTTGGCCACTTACCATCAACTGACCCATTTGGCCGTCTACCTGCTTATATAATAAAAAAATACTTATTTCATAAAAAAATTAAAAATGAAAAGCTTAGTTAAGCACCCAATATAAATAGTATTTATGTATATATATTCAAATACACATACCAGGAAGGTCTTGAGCATGGACGTGAATGGATATAGAGGAAGAGGACGACCAAGCCAACGATGGATGGATTGTATGAAGGACGATATGGATTGAAAGAATGTTACTTGTGTTATGACGTCAGGCAGAGAAGTGTAGAAGAAGAAGACATGCTGCGCCGACCCCAAATAAAATTGGGATAAGGACAGGAGGATGATGATAAATTCAAATACACATAATAGAAACGATATTTAGTGATACTATCTATTGAAATAAAACTAATAATTTTACATATTACTTTTATTGTTGCCCATACATGTTTTTGTATAAATAGCATTTCATTACAATAATGCTATTTAATTTTAATCATGGTGTCGTCCCATGATATTCCTGACGAGCATGCAGAAACATATGTTATTGGCACACACGCCCTCCACAGAGGATGGGATGCATTTACTGTTGCACATGATATTACAATCGTTGTCATTAAAGCATGGCACGTAGGTACCTGAAAGAAACGTTTTTTTTTTTTATAATTTAATGAATCTGCCTATCACTAAAGAGTTTACAGCTCTTTACTCATGCTCGACTCATGCAGGCAACCTTCATAGATAGGAAATTCTGCCACATTTATCAATAGCATACCGATGGAATATAGAGCGTTGGTTTTCCACGATTTACTTGACAGGGTTTAGTGCCCCAATACGTACGAATGTAAACTTACCAGCCATAACATATGTAAAAGCGAGGATGGTGAAGACCAAAACGGCGAAGTACTTCATGGTTTATGTTGAAGCAACAAGTAATATGTTACAATACTTTTAAATAATCAGGCTGCTGTATTTATACAAACGTCAATGAGGCGTGAAAAATTAATTAAACTTATTCGAAATGCCTATCGATGATATTAATTTCAATCTAGTTTGCACACCCGACCTCTTATAGATATTCCATACATATAAAGAAATAAAGTTTCTTGTAGTTCCTTCTCTTCTTCTGTAGTCCTTGTAAAGTATGAGTATAAGTATTTGATTTGATATGAATATATCGCAAATCGATCGCTTCACCGAGAATTTATTATCCTGCTATATGATTTAGACTATATTTCACTGTGAATAATTTTAATTGCAAAGAAAAATATATGTTATATGATTATTTTATGTCGCCGGCGGTTTTGCCGAACCGATACGACTTTACTCAGAGGCTGGCAACAGCCCCGTTTGTCTTGTCTTGCAGATATCCATGGGCAGTGGTTGTCGCTTTCCGTCAGGTGACAATTATAACATAAAGAAAAGAAAAAAAAATATTGCATAACGAACTACATATAATACGAAATGATAATGTTACTTATGAGATGACGTCCGGCAGAGAAGTATGGAAGAAGAAGAAATGCTGCGCAGACCCCAAGTAAAATGGGTTAAGGGCAGGAGGATGATGATGATGATATAATACAAAATTATGATGACAGCTGAATGGTTCTGGATGCGATGGGTTTTAGGCAACTGCGAACTCAGAAAATCGTCTCAATCTCGTCACCGAAATCCAATACTATTAAATTATTTTATATTATATTTATTAACGCTAGCAACTTTCTTTTTTCGCTGGAAAAACGCGTTACGCGTTTCCCCCACGTGGAAGTGGGGGGTATGTGGGACTCGCCGGTGCCCAAGATGTTAGCGGCATACCGGAATACCCACTAAAAAACCAGCGGTACCCTCTCCGTCTCATCGGTGGGCGCCACGTGATAGCTTTCGCATGCTACCGTGATGCCCTGACGGTCAGCCTGCCTATGCGGGCCTCCAATTCCTAGGGGGATTCCCGGGGTACTGAAAACCCTCCTAGCCCCTGTGGCGCCTATTGCGGGGGGGCAGAAGGTACGCGTAGCGTTGTTTCGTCCTCCCCGGTCTTCTTCGGCGGATCGGGTCTGCAGCAGCGTCCACCTCCCGCTCCCGTTCCGCTGCCTCCTTCTGCGACATGACGTTTTCGCAGAAGGAGCGCATTTCTGACCAGCACGCCTCGCTATCGAGCATTGCGTTGATGACGGTCGGCAGCGAGAGGTCTCCGCCCAAAGTCGCCACCAGGAAATGCCTTTGGGGCCCCCACGCAGCACACTCACTCAGGGTGTGTCCACTGACGCACCACACTGATGGCAGGAGGGTGACACCTCCTGCCGCGCTATCCCGTGCAGGTACTTACCGAAGCATCCGTGCCCGGTAAGTACCTGCGTCATCCTGAATGTGAGTGTGCCACGTTTTCTCTTGACCCAGCGACTCAAGTGGAGACAAACCGCCTTCACTGTCGCCAGGCCTGCCGTGGGTGACCCCAGATCCTCCTCCCATCGGATGATCAGGGCTTGCTGGACTATGGCCCTGATCCGCCAAAAACCCGCCGATCCTGGACGGTCACGGCCGTTCCTCGCCTCCGTCCGGAACCGGACACCTATGCGAGCACCTCCGCTTGAAGTTCCCAAGGTGGATCACCCGCGAGAAGTGTCGCCGCAGTCCATGACACTGTACCGTGGACCGTGGAAAAGGAGAGCCTCCGTTTTCGAAATGGAGAACCTCAGGCCCAGCGCTTCCATCCGGTCCACGGTGAGAGCATTTCCGACTTCAGCCAAGCGGGCTGCGTCCCGAAAGTCCCGCCCTATCGCCGTGATGAGGGTGTCGTCCGCGTAACAGAGCACCCCTATCCCGGGAAGGACGGGAGCTCTCAAGAGCCAATCGAAACCAACGTTCCACAGGATTGGGCCGAGAACCGACCCCTGTGGAACGCCGCAGCCTACCCGATGCCGGACTAGCTCCCCATTGACCCCCACCCAGAGGACCTTCCGGTCCTGGAAGTACGCCTCCAACAGCCCCCTCATATAGGTCGGCACCTCTTAGTATAGAAGTGCCTCCCTGATCGTCTCGAATGGAAGACTGTTAAAGGCGTTCGCCACATCGAGTGACACTGCCAGGGCCACCGCTTCCGTGATCCGAGTCTTCAGAGCGTCCAGGGCGTCGACTTTTGATTGGCCTGCCCTGAACCTATACTGGGCCTCTGAAAGACCCGGATCAACCTCCTCAAGGTGCTGAACAAGACGGGCTGTAGCGCTAGCAACCTGCCCCGACTTCGCGCATGCACTATTTGTTTATAAAGAATTTGATATCAAATAAATATAATTTGTATCCTATAGCGCTCACGAATAATGATTTCTAGCAGTGAAAAAATGGAATTGAATCTTGTTTTGTTGACATGTGTATTGCACCATTCGAGCAGCGTGATGGAATATGCTCCAAACCTTCTCCTCAAAGGGAGAGGAGGCTTTAGCCCAGCAGTGAGAAATCTACAGGCTGTTAATATTACAAACTTATATATGTGGCTATATAAATTATAACCTACCAGATAATTAATGTTTCGAATCAATCAGTAGAATTAATTACTAGAAAAACAACGAAAACCTTGTTATATAACTATTATTATAATATTATATGTTAAAATATTAAATGATTTAAATAAATAACAGTGTTAAAATCAATTATTTCGTTGACCGTAATGCAATCTGAAACTTAACTAAATCTATTCAGTTACGGCGTTAGCTCGGTAAGTAACCAATCCATAACTTCGCAAGCCATACGCCATTTTAAGTAATGATAATAATCGTATTAACCCAAATATACAAAGTATACTTTATTCAAGTGAGCTTTAAATTATATTTAAGTAAAAATATAGATTTTATCGAGAAGAAACGGCAAGAAATGCAGAAGTTACTCTATTCCACCGGTTACATTGTATTGGTACGTTTAAATTAAATGTCTATATGTTCTGTATGAAAATCAACGAATATAACGTTTTTTTTATTATCTATATTTTATTAAGCATGTCTTATTAAAAGGAATGTAGACGGAAATAGGTCACCCTATGGTGGTCATCCCCGTCCATAGACATTGGCGTCTTGAGAAATTTTAATAGTTCCTAACATCTCCAATGCGCCACCAACCTTGGGAACTAAGTTAGACATCATGTATCTTATGCCTGTATTCTGGCTCACTCATCCTTTAAACCTCAGTGGAAGCTCAGGCTCAGTGGAATCAAACCCAACCGAGCACATGAGAAATAAATACATGATTTACTAATCGTAGTTATCATGTATTTATCTGTGCTATAAATATAAATTTACCTTTTGCATCGGTGAACATTGAAAGAAAATCTGCCTCATCATCATCAATTGAGATATTATTTTATTGGAGTTATACTTCTTTTGACGCGTTATGGAAAAATGTTAAAAGTGTTTTTTGTCATACGCGCACAGGGTGACGTAAATACTACATGACGAAGTCGCTCGCTAATCAGCCAATTCAATGTTACCACGAAAAAGGCAACTCCGCACCTTATATTTTCATCTCACTTTATCATGTTGTGTCTTATTTCACAATATTTATTTATTTACAAATTTTAATTGTGAATGTTTACATTTGTGACTAAGTTTTATGGTAGTGGTGAAAAAAGAAGAAATTGCATTACTTATAATAATAATTATTAATTTTATAGTAATTAATTAATTCCGAACCGGTGGTAGATTAGTAGATTTTGACAATAAATAAGCAAGTGTAAGCACTTCTATATTGAATAAAGATCTTTGACTTTGACTTTGACTTTAGGCAATTAAAAAATTCAAAAATTGTATAACTTCTAACACTTGTAAAAAAATACACGCACATTTTTATATATTTCTAATATTTGTAGTTATAACCTTTATCTACTTAATAAATTGTAAACAAAACTGACTTACACACAAAGAACGCACAATTTCTGTGCAATTTTTTCACAAAACTTCCGGAACGTGCACGTAAGTGGCACTTACGGGTTTTACTAAATTCCTCTCCTGATATTTTATCCAATATAGGATTTTAGGCGTTAGGATTATGTTTATAAGTTAAAGACAGTCTTCTACTTTAAAAATTAATTATCTAAGAGGGTGAAATTAGGAGGAAAGTTCGGAAGTTAGAAATTCCCTTATAAAGTAGACCTCTGCTTATGTGTAAAATACATTTGTAACGATGTACGTTATTTCATTTAAATCGGTCTATTGAGAACGCAGATTCTAAAAAACATCTAATATTTTAGAAATTACAATGGGATTATGTACAATGGTTTCGGATTTCTCATCGGGTACACGGTTAATTAGAAAATAAAATATACAACAAGTCGGTTCCTTAGTGGGATATTGGTCGAATCAAAAAAGACTTAACACCCTTCTTATATATATAAGTAGGATATTTTATAAAAAGGGTGTCAAGCCTTATTTTGATGAGGAGATATAATATCAATCCATTTTTATAAAATTATAACCAAAGTATTGTAGTCTTTAGATTTTATTGCAATATCTTTATAAAATTACTATAGTTTCATTATTGCTCGTAGGTCAGTATGTTGTCATTATTCGTTCCGAAAATCGGAATTCGATGCAATGGGGAAATGCTGCTAGCATTCTTGCCACAATTCCATGCGGTCAGCATTTGTGCAGGCCATGTTTCAATTTTGATTTATAGCTTAAACTTAAAAACGTTTATTCTGGTAAATTATTTACTTCGTCTTGAACAATGGATACTTTTAAATTATAGTAACTAATTGCTGTTTAATAAATATCCTTAAACAAGTTCCTTGAGGCGTTCGATTAAGTCGAAACATTTTTTTCAAAATTATTATATTATGCGGTTTTTAAAGAAATTTATAACAATTACGTTCTCCTTATACATAGAACATAGCATAACAGAATAAAATAAATTACATACGTTAAATCATAACCCCCATTAGTATATTGGAGGTACTCCAAAGTAACATTTTAGGACCGTTTTTTATATGATATATGTGAGAATTCATTATATTATCATTATATTTTTAGTATATTTGCTGCATTTGTTTAATTTATGTACATTTGTTAAATACAATCTGTATTATTCTCGTTTATAAAAAAAAAGTCTTTTAAAAATCTTTTTAAAAATCTAATTATTTTTCACAGAATTTGTCAAATATATCTATAAAATATATAACGTAGATAGATATGTGTGTAATAATTCCAAATTATATTCTGTTAAAATTTATGAGTTTAATTTCAAATAGTTACTATATTTTAAATGCTTATTTTTATATGTTAGCTTAAATTATTATTAGCATCACAAATTTATAAATTGCTTGCTGGACTTAAGACAACTGACTGATTTGATTTTTTAAATGAGCATTGTCATTTTAGTCAGCAAATATTACTATATGAAAAACATATAATAATATTTGCTAACAAGTAAAATAAATGAAAGGAAAAAGATTTGGAGACTTGTAAATATGTATATATTATCCAACAAACGAGTGTCTCGTACTGCATTTTTGAATTGAAGAAGTACGGAGATTTTCCTCCAAGTATGCAAAAATATATAAAACATGTCCTCATAAAAAGTATATAATTATAAATAACAATTATTTATGCATTTCAAAATCATTTATTGCGACATTTTTTTTTACATTTTAAATGTCAAAAGAGTTGTGATATTCAAGGGCCTGTTGCTATTAGTGGTACTAGTGGTAGTGGTCTCGGAGGGCTTAGCTGGTTCAGAAGCATGCAATAGCAGATGTAGTTGGAGCACACACCCGATGAAGAGTACGGGTCGCATTTTCGGTTGCACATTCGATCACAATCGTCATTATTGTAGCACGTCGCGTAGTTCGAACCACCGATTACAGTGCCACCTGCAAAAAATGATAATTTTAATTAAATTATATTTTATATATTGTCAAATTTTGATTTAATTTAGGATCCATGTAAGTTAATACTATCGGTTATTCGTTAATTTTTAAAGAGTTCAAGTTTAAGATTAATTGTATCTGTATGTAGATGTTCTTCGAGATACGAGAGTGTAAAATTGACAACTTAAAGACTCCAAACTACTGCTGGCAATTTATCAATGAAAAAACTGAATATCTTTTTAACGTCTCGACCCGAGGTTTGAAACTGGGAACACAGTGTCGGCCACCCAATAGCTGGCCACTAGATCAACGAGGAAGTCTCTCTTGAGAATGGCTAGAGAGCCCGAAATCAGTCACGACGAAATCATCATCTTTTTTAAAAGTAACCTTGAGCTAGTGAAGTTACATATACAAAGAACAAATAGATTATAATAATAGTTGGTCGTGCATTACTGGCGTAAGGAATGGTTTATGTTTTTTTCAGGATTATTGTGTATTGAAGACGGCACCACTTACTACGGTCTACATGTCTAAGAACGGTTTTTTTAATTCTATCTATTTACTTGCCATATATAAACTACTGACATCTTAAACCTGATTTGTAATAGAACACAAAGTTGTTAAAACGATACATCCAAAGGATAAACCCATTTTAAATAATAATCAGCTTTCTGTGTATCTTTCGTGTCACCATTTCTTATTGCCTTTTATTATTGTTTGATTATTTTACTAATTGCAGACGATATAATTCTCTTAGTAATATTTGAATGAATCCATCGGAGCAATCAATAGAATAACGAATTGTTTGAAAATGTTTGAAAATGTTTTTTAAATTTTAAATTATCCTTAATGTAGGGACTACATTAATTACTTTGTCTTTTAAATGTAAGTTATTATTTTGGACCTTAAACATTAGACTGTACAACACAAATCTTTGATGACTTTAAACGTTAATACCACAAAAAAAAAAGAAAGTAATTTAATATTATTACTTAAAATCTTACCGGGTGGTGGGGGGTGCGCCAGGATACTTGAAATTGCGATGATGCCAAAAATTAAAACTGCGAAGAACTTCATGATTTAGTTTTTAACAACACGCAAATATATCACAATGCATCTAAAAAACCCGGTAGCTGTATTTATACAAACGTCTCCTAAATAAGCATGGAACGTTTTATTGCATTTCTTCGAAACGCCTATAAATCACTTTTCTAAACTAGCTAAATGTTCCAACTACGACTATAATAATTTGTGGTCTTACAGATTATTATAGTTTTTGTCATAAAATATTTCAAAGAAAAATGAATGACTTATTTGCCATTTATTTACCTTTAATCGATGGGAACACGTCATTTCACCGCGTGCATCAGTTGTATTCGTATTAAAATATGTATTGAAGAGTTTCAAACAACAAAAAATATCTCTGAAAGCAATATGACCAATTTAAAACGAATTTATTAACGAAGTTTTTCTTATCTGCCTGAAATGTAAATGCCTTATGTTTGGCAATGTTACAGTACCTTAAAAATATTTTTTAGCGAATAATTAACTGCTATTTTTGTCTAATTTAAGTGTTGCCCATCCGGCCTTCTGTAAATAGTATTCCAGGCCTCTATTGAAAAATTTTAAAATCATATTCGGTCGATATCATAAATTTTACAGAGTCGATAGGGAGCTGGAAGTGACGATATCCCTAAGGAAGTTACTGAACAAACTCTTCATCATCTATGTTAAACTACACAGTTTGACACAATATTTTACAAGTGCAAAATCCGCGCCAGGCTTCTAGCGTCAACTAGAGTCAGGTTTCATACGTTATCCTCAAAAAATCTTAACACGCTTTTAGCCATTGAATATGTCCGCATATCAATAGGTCTCCAAAACCACTGTGCTTTAAGCTTAGATGCCCTTGTGGAAAAGAGGTGGACTCCTTGATATTATATGGTGTTTTTTGTCCAAGGATCAGGTAATTTGTTCCGCATTACATGCTGGCCGTATTATATCAGTATAATAGTGATAAAAACTGAATCTGCCTCGGAAAATGTTGAAGTGAACTAACCATCGAAATATTCGCCTCTTATTCCAAATTATCTCCATGACTGATTTCCAGTTGGAACACTTGGATATTTGAGTAATTACAAAAAAACATTATTAAAAGTATTGCCTCTACTGGTGATTGGAGAGCTCTTTCGTTTTTTGCCAAGAGAATCGGAATTGTGATTCAACGGGGAAATGTTGCCAACATTCCCCGTTGTCGTGGATTGTACAGTAACAATTTTTATTTATTATTTGTATAATTTAAACCTGAATGTTAATAATTATTTTATCATCATTATTAAATAGTATAAAACAAAGTCGCTTACCGCTGTCTGTCCCTATGTATGTTTAGATCTTTAAAATTATACAACGGATTTTTATGCGGTTTTTTTTAATTGATAGATTGATTCAGGAGAAAGGTTTATATGTATAATACATGCACAATATAGTAGAGAAAAGATGAAAGTAATTTTAGAGGTTTCTGAAGTGATGTAATAAATAAACACATTTTTTGCGTTTACATTGCAAATGCTGGAATGTACTACATTATTGTACACCTTAAAAGGTCTTTAAAAAAGTCAGCGATGGTATATATCTATCTCTTACTGATAACTCACAATAAAAAAAATTTATCCCTCACTTTTTACGATAAATAATATCTTATTTTTAAAGCAATTTTTTACAATACAACATTAATCTTTATCCAATTAAGTACCTTAAATACATTGTGAATTTAATATAGTTCAATATGTCCTTTTACAGCATATAATTTAAATAAAAATTTTCGAAGATATTAAAGATTTAAAACGCCAGGAGATTTGTATTGTCTAACGACTGAAAAACTGTGAACGTTGCAAGACATTCTGTAGTATTTTTAGTATCAGCAATGCACCCGTGCGAAGACAGAATGAGTCGCTAGTATATAATATATTAAAGTACAAACTATATTATACAATTTATTATACATAAATTGTTTAATAGACGATAAATCATATAATTACGATATTGGAATATTAAAAACCACTTATTATGTATAAGTGTTTTAATCAATTATTTCGTCTGAGTAAATGCAATCTCATACGTTAATTAATAAATTCAATTGCGCTGTTAAGTTAGTCACTAGCCCAACACGGCCAGGGCTACTTGACACTATTACGCATGGAACATCTTAAAAGTTACTCAGCTCCCTCAATTCAGGATAATGAAGGGTTATCATAGCCACTAAAATACCTGCGATGGCCTGGGACAATTTGTCTTTGGAGAAACGAGACAAAATCTGAATCTGATCAAGATCAATCCGTCGCTAAGATCAATGGATCTACGGGTAAGAAGATCGAGTTCTTATTGCTACTTTCCTGGTCCAACATAAGGTCCACAAATTTGTAACCTCGATAAATTGAAACAGGACACATTATCTAATGTATATTTTCGAGGATAAGTTTGTAAGCAGAGTGTTCTAGAACGATATTCATTAGAGAGCATTACAGTCAATTAATTAGCTTTTCACAAAATTATTTCTTGACCTATTCTGATTAGACCACTTACATATAAAAACAGTTCATTCTTTTGGGATTTATGAAAGGAAAGACACAGGCAGCCATAGGCGTTAAGCTTGTAATCATTGTTTTTAAAGATGGGATTTAAAAAGAAACATCAGCATTATCAGCCATTGTCAGTCCACTATCTCTGCCTGCTGCCTTATTAATGTACTCGGTTGTAGAGCTTTGTGCAAGCCCGTCTATGTAGGTACACTCATCACATTTTTTGCCGCCAGACAGCAATACTCGGTATTGTTGAATTCCAGTTACAAGGGTGACTGAGCCTGTGTAACTACAGGTGCAAGTGACGTAACATCTTAGTTACCACGATTTGTGTCGCATTATTATTTTAAGGAATGGTTAATTTTGTACTTGACTTTCATATCAACTATTCAATTGATTATATTTATAATATGTATAAATTCAGTTTTTGAATAAATTTTACATAATGTAATTTTCAAAATACAAAGTCTGACAAAATATTAATTCGATAAGAATCTAATTTAATCTTAATCAATTTTAATATGTCACGCTTCTTTAGGACATTAAATTAACAACACATTAATAATTCGATCTAAATCATTTATTTACTATGATTAAATTAAAAAAAGATACGTTTTTATTACGATGTAAACGGTTTAATGTGCCATTTGGTCGCTATACGTCGTTCGTGGTTAACGTATAAACCGCCTGGTTAGTTTCGCTTTTAATAATGGTGGTAAAAATACCACAATATAAAGGTTTTATTATATTCTTTCATTTGTAGCAATGATAAAAGTACATGTAATCTGTAAACTCAAGAAGGCAAAAAGCCTCTTCTAGAGAAACATGTATGCAACATGGATCCGGATATCTCAATTTCAATTGGAACGGTTACAATTTTATTTGCTCAAAATACGGCGTAATTGTGACCAAATTGACATTATTTGCTCTATTAAAAATAGTTGCTAGAAAAGGAGCTGTTCTCTGTATATAACTTAACGTATATACTTGTTGACTTCCAGAAAGGATATATTACATACATAAATGTATCTAACTACCATGACTGTATTTTAAAATGTTGAATAAGAGTAACTACTGAGTTTCTTGTCGGTTCTACTCGGTAAGATCTACATTCCTAACCGGTGGTAGCTTCACTTAATATAGTTTGTTAAATGACGTTTCAAAAGTGCTCGTAGAAGCCTACTTGAATTAAGTAATTTTGATTTTGATATTATACCAAACTAATCAAATAAAAATCAAAATTCGTGACGTAGACATAGCATGTCTACGTCACCAATTTATTTGACTGACCATGTCTCGAACGAAATCTTAATGTACTTTGTAAAATAAAATATTTGTTTAATTCGTTCTATTGACATATTGACTGTAGCTTTATAGTTTTTTAACGTATATAAATGATTGTATAGTCTAATTGATTAAATAAAAACATTTTAAAATCTTATGGAATTATTTATTTCCTTTAAATTATCTACTATAATTTCATCTTTGTCGTATTTGTAGTAGTTTGGTAGCACGTATACTGTTGTGTAGTATTTTTCAGTATACGATAGTTTAGATTATGTTACCTTTGGTATACCTAAGATGTTTTTTTTAAATATACATTAAAAATGGAAAAAACAAACTCCCTAATAAAAACTATGTAGATATTCCTGTCATATTGTGTTTTTCCTAAAGCATTCGATAAGAAGCACACAAAACGCTTCTATATAAACTTAAGGACGTTAAAGGGATAGCTCTGGATATCATTACTTATTATTTCAATGCCTATGCAGACACATAAGTAATATCTTATTTCATACCTAAGTCTCTTGGGTATGCAGTAAAAATGGGCGTTCTACAGGGGTACATTTTTGGTCCTTTCCTATTTTATATAAAAGAGATCTATGAAGTATTCTATATTAATGGAAGAAAATCGAATGTTATAGTGTATGTTTCTCAGGCTACAGTATAAATTAATGGCAACAGTTATGAATTCATATTCATATTGCTTTAATATTAATGATTTCTGCTAGTTTCGAAAGTAACTCTTTCTGTTACTTCTTCAAGCTTAAACTGCTGAGATAGTAAGTCCCGAGAAGGATATAGGCCATTTTTTTTAAATCACCACTCGAGGAGGGAAAATGAGTGGTCCTGGTTTGTGCGCTATAGATAAAGCCGCAGGTTCAACTAGAACTATTATAAAAGCCTGTTAATACATTTCTGTGTAGATTTATCTTTTCAACTTTTGGAACTTATTTTACCACGGCACTCAAATGCTTTTTGGATATACGTTTAAAGGATTTTATCCAATATGTAATAAAAAATTCAAGTACTTGCAAGAATGTTTTCGTTCATTGCCGTGCTAGAAATTTATTATTAATACAAATTAAGTAGATGAACTCTCACTGGTTTAGAGCATACAACCGCTGGGCTATTTCGGATCTACTATTTTACAAGATTCGGATCGGATACTACAGAAAATATATTTTAAAGACCTGCCATTTTATACAGATTTAATTTTCTTGCACGAAGAAAATAATATTCAAGCCTCAAAATAAATGAGGATAAGAGATCCCAATATTTACCTGAGCTCTTAACAAGATAATTATAAAGAGGAAAGTCGACATAAAATGTGTAAAGAATATATTAACACACACTTTTAATAAATTTTAAATCAATTTAATTCGACATATTTTAATAGTGCAAATACTTAATTAATTTCAAAACAATTTATTTCGACCGTAAAATTGTTAAGTATTAATTAACATTTTAAATGTCATAACATGTCTTTTTTTATTCAAGGGCGTGCCGATAACGGCAGGGATCCAACTCCTTGGTTTACGACCATGCAATAACAGATGTAGTTGGAGCATACACCTATAGTTGAGTACAAGTCACATCTTCGGTTGCAAATATGATTACAGTCGTCGTTGGTGTAGCATGTCACACCACCTAAAAGCAAAATGTAATTTTTTTTAATAAATTCTTCTGTCTGTTACGCTTTTAATGAAATTTGTTTTACCTTGAACCTCAAAGTAATATAATTCTAGCTAATAGCAAAATTAATACTGCTGTAGTCAGTTATCCTCAAAAGAATGATCAGAAGGTTAGATTTGACGTTAGGTGGATTGGTGATTTGACGTTCTAGAGAATGGATTGAAATTCAATAAAATATTTTCTTTATAGGCAAGGTTAGGTTGAGAATACATATATTATATATATGTCAGAAATCGTAACAAAGACAATCATGAAAATCATTCCTATATACGAATTCAGTTGCGAAAACCACTGTGTGGACTAAAGTAAGTTGGTGTCATCTATTGCGTCGATTTTTTTTTTTCTATGTAGCATTATTGTGAACTAATAGTATTAGAAAGAATATCAACGGTCAAATATTTGGAAAGATTTTTAAAAACGAAAAATTTAAATTATTAGTAATTAGTTTCCAAACGCGTTTTCACTCGAATCTGCTGGCATGTTGGTATTCCATTTTGTGTATCCATGAAAACTAATATTTCACACACACACACAAAAGGATTTATTGATTATTGTAAATGAAAACTTACTCTGTGCCATAACATTTGTTATAGCGACGATACAAAAGACGAATATGATGAAGTACTTCATGTTGCCTGGTTAACAATACTCTTATTGTCACAGTGTACAAACAATCCGCTAACAATGTTATATATACAATGTTTAATTAAGCATATAAGATTGAATTCAATATCGTCTAAATGCGTATCAATTTAATTTTTGATATTATGTTTATAGGCATAAAAAGCATTAATAAACGTAAGCGTACAAATCAATCCTAACCGCTGCCTCATATCAACGTCTGACGACTATGTTCAATCTAATCACGTGAATTCTTACTGGGATATCACTGTGTCTTTAAAATTCAATTCATATTTAATGAAAAAGCGTCACTAATACTCTTTGATAGTCACAGTCACTACTATAACAATGAAAAACTATTTTGTTTCTATTTTTGTAATAATTCACAATTTGCAATATGATACAGATGAGTAATTCTCATCGACTTAAAATCTTACTTTTATCGATCGCATTAAATCGCAAAAATCGATAGCACTAAATTGTTTTGAAAATGATACAATCTTTTAAGGCATTATAAATACTATAGTATGAACACACAGACGGATAACGTTATGTCTATTAATACTAGTATATATTAAAATAGTTATCCGTGACGTTTAAAATACAATAATGTCATTATTATTTTATTTGCCACGACACAGGTTTGCTAGTAAGCCCATATGAGTTGGTTCCCACTCATCAAATACGGCGCTAGAAAAGGGGACATAATATCTTAGCTCCCAAGGTTAGTGGCGTTATTGTTTAGTAAATGATAAAACTAGATACATTTTTTTAATAAATATTTTGCAAATAGAAGGAACAATAAATATTTTGCAATCGTTCCTATCATTGCAAAATAATCGCAAATGGGACAACGTCATAAATAAAAAAGGAAGAGATTCGAAATTCGAATGTTTTTCTTTTTCTTTTTTTAAATCGGTTAGACTAATAAATACGTGAAATAATTGATTGGCTAACATGAATCATTTTATAAAATATATTTGGTTTTAATAAAATGTTTCTCTCGCTATACGATCAATAACATAAAACTCGATCACCAGGAAGCCTTCTTATATTTCATGTTGCGACATAATAGATAGTGAAATAAAAATATATACATAGACAACATATAAATGTAATATAAATTCGTTTATGTGTATGTTCGTTGGTTAACCGTTCAATCAACCGTAACGAAGGTAAAGATTAAAGTACGATAATTACGCTAACGAAGTCACGAACTCTAGTCGAATTAAATTATCAGTTTAAAAATCCATTTTGAATTATTGCACAGTAGAGCTTAATGTAGAGCTCAACGATTTATGTGACACGAGATTAGCTACTAAGCACGGCGTTATGGCGCAGATGTAATTTTAAACACAATTTACAAATTAAATGATGCTTTGTAGATTACTGCCTTAGATCTTACAAAATTTACGCTTTTTTTTATTCTTAAAGGCCGGCAACGCACATGCAAGCCCCCCGGTGTTGTGACCTTCCTGCTCGTTTGCCCCCATAATTTTTATATATAATAACATAAAAAAATCTGATAATTAAGTTGTTTGTCTGTGTGTATGTTTTTAATTAAGATTACTAGCTGTTACTTCACATCTTTCAGTGTACAATATTAAACGATACAATATCAACGATGCCCTATTCAATGATGTAATAGACTTTAATGCCTAATTTTCTTAAAATCCATCGATCTGTTCGAACGATTTATAATATAACTAAGATTGTTATGTGGTTTTGAATTTAAACGTCCATTTCTGATCGAATTATTTGAAAACTAATCGCTGTGGCTTTGCTACGGTTAGACCTCCTTAGTATCAATTTCGAGACGAGATGAAAGGCGTAAATATTAATTACAAAATTCAATCTAAGCGCTGCTCAAAGCAACTTTCCTTGCTGCAGATTTCAGTTTAGTCATTAATTGTATTTAATTATATCTCACTTTGTATTTTCTACAGTAAGAATAAGCCTCTATTCAGTACTATTTTTTTTAAATGTTTGTTATGACATTTTCACCGATTGCATTGTCACGATTCTGGAGTTGTACCAGATCATGGCAAGGCACAAATAAACATCAACATATCATCGTCACATTATCTTAGGATTTATTTCAATTGTGATAATGAGCGAAAAGTGGGAGACGTTTTGTGCCTGAGCCTGATGGAAAGTCACCATCGCCGATAAACAATGACACTGTAAATATTAACCATTAATTATATCGCCAGTGCGCAACCAAATATCGGGCCTCAGATGTTATGCCCTTGTCTATAGTTATACTGGCTCAGTCACCCTTCAAACCGGAACACAACAAAACTAAGTATTGGGCGGTAGAATATTTGATAAGTGGATAGTACCTACCCAGACGGGATTGCACAAAGTCCTACCACGTGTGCACTTGTGCGTACGAACATAATATGTTCACGTTACATCATCATCAATAATGTATAATTATTCACATTGTTTTCCGTTTAACTCTTACTATTAAGACTTGTTAAAATAATGAACTTGATTTTTATTCACGGTGTCTTCTAAAATGTTTTATTTGCTTCGATTTAACACACATTGAATACACTCTGTATAAAAGAAGTAACTTTTACTTCGCTTCTCGTCACAGCTGGTTAAAATCATGAAACAAATATTATCCGCTAACTAATACTTTTACTTTTAAAAATAAAATATTAAGGTTAAATAATAAAAGAACAGTTTTAATGGTTCTTACGAAAATGCGTGCCTTTTGCAATGTCGCGTCTAAGTACGGCGTATGTGGAGCAAAACGGACAGACGTTCAACGATTCGCTACAAGCAACAAGTACAAGCGATTTCAATGTTCTCTATAGCCGTTTACCAAATATACTTAATTTACACTTCTTATAATGTATATTTAGATCATTTGATAAAAATTAATCACTATATAAATAAATACAATTTTATGCTGTTAACTGAATTATATAAACTTACTTAATCTTCTATAATTACCAAATTGTATTTGCTGATATATATATATATTATCTAAGTTTTGTATATAAAATACTTTTTGAAGTTATACCTTCTTATGGGAACAGCTTCGTTACGTAACGCGTTACGGCGCCACTCTGGCTTCCCTTACTCTAACGTATAAGGCAGGCTCCTCCTCTCTCACTCTAACCCGCAGCCCTAGCCGTATTTCAGACAGCTTAAATTATCACTTCTGTCGGCCGACCCGAGACACATACGTATTTGTTTTTTTAATAGTATTAATGTCAATTAATCGACTTATCCATGGAAGAATACGTTTCCGTAGACGAAATTACACCTCGCATTATTGCCTCCACTGGCGACAGAAGGGCTAGTTTTTGCCCAGAGGATCGGAATTGCGATTCAACGGAGAAATGTTGACAACATTCTTGTCACCATTCCACGTCAAAATTTGTAACTAACACTAACAAACAAGTTACTAAGTTAAAGCCTTAATATTCTTATGTAAGTAACAATTTAATCTGTCATTACATCCCAATCAAAAATATGGAGTACTTTTTGAAAATGGAATATTTTATCCTTATGATAATTTAGTGGGACATTGGCTAGGAAAAACAAAGTTTCGATATCCAATCGCGAATCGCTTTACACTTTCAACCGTTAGATTGGCAAATCAACAAGTGTAATACGAGATTACCGTAATTATATGAGATGAAATCATTGTATAGTATGAAATTTTATATTTGATGTAGTTTAGCGTTCCGAAAATAATTTTAACTAGAATAATATCAGTGTATGTAATCATTTTAATCACCTAAACAGTATTGCTTAAAGAATACAGCTCAGACAAAATCTGTAGTTATTTTAAATTAAACGTAAATGAGGAAAAGTGAACGGTATCTACTTTAAAAGTCAACAAAAAATTTATATTAATTAAAAATTATTTTTTTTAACAAAAGTAATTTAAGATTTAAGAAAAGATAATTTAAATGAATAAAACTCTATTTAGACACTCAAAATTATATCAATATACTATGAAATTATACATAACATCAACATTCAGCGTATACTATAAAATTGTTCTTTTTATTGTATATTTTTTTTTATTACAAATTTCATAGTGTAATATAGTGTTAGCAAAAAAAGCTTTTATTAATCATATAATAACTAGTCAATGACTATGACTCTTCATAGTCATTGACTAGTTTATTTTCGCCCAGACGATCGAGTTACGATTCAACGAGAAAATGCTGCTCGCATTCTTACCTCGATTCCATGAGGTAGTGATTTATACGGCTGTTATTAAATTCTGTACGGAATATACCTATTTAAATTCTTAATATAAAGCTGTCAAACATGTAGGTGTTATAGTATTAATTAATCTACTTAATATACTTAAATAACATTTATTCTCTATTCTATAAATACACTCATTTATTTATTTATTGGGTATTTTTTTAATTTCATTGTTTATGATTATTCAAAAAAAAAATGTACTTTATTCAAGCAGGCTTTTGAATCGTCGTTTAACATGATTCAATTAATTACTACCGGTTTGGAAAGAAGGCGCTACTTAACAAAAGGGCGCTCTTAATTCATTCGCCCTTATAATCCGAAAATAAATGAGGTGCAGGACAAATTACTGTATCCGCATAACCTACCAATTCGTTATCAGAATCCCTATTAAATGTTCATTCGCTCGGTCTGGGAATTGAATCCAGGACATCGAGAGTTACAGTCTTATAATTTGACCTAAATGACAATACATATACAGTTATATAACCTTTATAAAATGAAAGTAAATCCATAACGTAATTATATAATTAGTTACGAATATATATGTTTATTATATATTTCTTAAAGAATTAATGATCGGTACTGTATTACTTTAATATGATGACAAAAGCTCATTTATTATGAACATGAGGTATGTATGTATGTTCGGTGCTTGCCCGCGACCTTCGCTCGAGATCTTCTCGTACTACTGGGTCACTTCCAATATCAATTCTAAGGCAATTACACTGAATTTCTATTCAAAATTAGAGCACTTTCCGTATCTGTGTATAAAAGTCTAGATGTAGTACAACAGCTTGTATTCAAATAAAACTCACGAGTCTCATAATGTTATGACAGATACAGTTGTAGATAGGGTCCATTCACAATGTCGTAACTCCGTCACTCCCGTTAAACGTAACCTCCTTTCTTGTGGGTGTGGAAATGACCTTGGCGTTGCACAGTGCGCGTGCACATCATATAATCAATAAAAAGTTTCATTTGTGACGGGCGGTCCGGTTGGCTCCGTTAATAGTTACAACTTTAATTGCTTCATTTTTAATAATATTATAATCAATGTTATGGCGTAAAAGATTGCATGAATAGTTTACGAGCATAAATCTTGATTATTCATTAAAAAAATATTTTTTAACAATATATAAAACATACGTATAAAATCCATAATAAAATGCAGCAAATCTGTATTTAGCTATATATATTAAAATCATATTATTAAATTAAATAAGTTTTTGTTATTGTATGCGCATTATTGTTCTCTTTACAATTTTTTAGATGATAAAAAGTTTGTTTTCATTAATTTTCATACTAGTTTATTATATATGATTAAAAAATTACAAAAGAAACTGTAAGATTTATGCCGGTGCTTCAAAAAGTCGACTTTACGTACCGTTGATAAGTTTACTTAATCCTACAACTATTTATTCACCAACCCACATTAAAGCAGCGAGGTGGAATATTCTATAAGCCTTCTCCTCAAATGAAGAGGAGAAAATTTACAGGACTATATTCTTTTTTTTAGAAGAAGTTAGCCTCGAATTCGCGCGGGAAAATGAGATTATTTATGGTTAATAAAATTAAAAAATCTGGGTCTCGATTGCAGCGCTACGTATCGGGTCCAATATAAACTTTGCAGAAACTCACTTAAACACCCAAAAAAATAATCTAAAGTTCAGTACATACTCAAGTTCAAAAGATTTATATATATGTATGTATCTTTGAATGTATTACTAACTAGCTGTGCCCGCGACTTCGTGCGCGTTTTAATTTAGCAAAAAAGTTAATTTTGTAGCCTAAGTTACTCCTTATTACATCAGCTATCTGCCAGTGAAAGTTCAAGTCCATCAAAATCGGTTCAGCCGTTCCAGAGATTAGCAGGAACAAATAGACAAACAAACAGAAATTAATTGAAAAAATGTTATTTTGGTATATTTACCGTCAATACATATGTATTTAGTAAAAAGTGGTTATTTTAATATTACAAACAGACATTTCAATTTTATTATATGTATATTCAATTTAACGGCCAAGTGTTTGTTTAACTTTAAGCACACAATATCCATCGGAATATAAGTTAGAACATTAATTTAATACGTAGAGCGAAAAGAAAAAAAAAAACGTAATTTGAAAGTACGTGTGGCATACGAAATTTCGAAACCAAGTTGCGAGATTAAGACTGCAAACAAAATAAAAAAAAAAGAATTAAAGCCGTGTACACTTACTCGAGTTTTCCTTTTACAATTTAATTATATCATCACATATTATTAATAGCTTAAAATAAATTCAAATTGTATTTGTGCTGACATTATGTTTGTGAAATTAACAAAATAACCTTAACGTATTTTCCTTGTAACTCAACTGTTTCATTCAAATAGGACTAATTTCATATCTCTCCCTCGTGAAATATTGACAACCGACTTTATACTTATACTTACGCTGTTTCTTTGATGTATCTCATAGATATAAAAAATATATAGTCAATGTCACGTCGCTTTTTGACAATTACGACAGTTTTCTGCGGTCAGTTTCGAGTTCGTTACAGAATAGCTCTTCAATTTGTGATCTATGTTAAAAATTCACTCGCAAATTATAAAAGGAAGATGTCGTTATAAAAACACGAGTCATTATAAAGTATTAATTTTATATTATTTTGTATTAGACCTATTATCAGGATTCATTTAATTATATTTGGAGTTAAGATTGTAATTAATACCTAGCAGGATTTTAAGTATAATTCAATAAGCTTTGCATGATGATGTCACCCTTCTTAAGCCTTAATCTTATCTTAGAGATATTATTTAATATTATCTTAGAGATAACAAGCAAGTGCAAGCAGTTCTGGCGATTGCCCTAAAAAGATTTTTATACCTTTTGTGGCGCTTCACCGATGAACGACGACTTGACCATATCGAGGAGACCCAACGCGTGGCGCCCGGGTTTTTGCAGCCTCTCTGTTAGATAAAGATTGTCATATAGGACTGTTATAATTTTTGGTTGCTTTGAAACAAAGCCAAAATAATTTAAAAAATTAGAGTGTTAATTCTTCATCAAGGATGATGGAATCAAGATATGTTTTAAGACGACAGACATACGCACACATAACAACGTATATATTTTTTTCTTTTAAATATATTTCATAGATTAGTCAAGGTTACTAATAGTCGACATTTAAAAAAGCCTAGAGCTCATCAATGTCGCAATACTAGTATTATGGTATGGATGCACTATTGACTTTCCGTCTAAAATTAAGGCGTGGTGAATAATATTTGATTTTTCGAATTCAAGATGCAGTTTAATAGACATTCGATTAACAAATGTGCGTCCTTAAAATTAATTGAATTTTTTTGTGAAAATATAATAATATTTGAAGCCATATATTCACGAAAAGAGCATAGGGTATCATAATAAAAATACATTTATATTTAACAAAAAATAATTTTGTATAAATATTTATTTGAATAAAACCTAATGTATGTCCGTATATATAATGATTAGAGGTATATTTAAAAAAAAAAAAAATGTAGTATGTATGTAAAGAGTCTTGTGTCTGACTATTTATATGGGTTTATTTGAATAAAATGTAATACTGACTTTTAATTTTGACAAACGTACTTTCAGTGAATATCAGCAAAAAGTCATATTCGAGAACGTGTTTTGACTGTAAAATAATAATACTTTTATTTATTCCTAAACATATTAGATTGTACTTGATAGATTTGATTTATGAAATATGTAGGTTGACGTGAACACCATCGACAGACATTGACGCTGTATAATATATCCTTAGATAACCTACGCACCATCAACCTTGTGAACTAATATGTTATATCCATTGAATCTTTAGTTACAAGGACTCACTCACCCTTCAAAAATGAACATATCATGACTGGTAGCGTCTCAGCAACGTAACGGACTTGCAATATACTACAAAGTAGCTGTACTACTTACTCTCATTAAAAAAATAACATTGCCTGTTTTCATAAAATATATTTTTTATTATTTTTAATTTTAATATCAGGGCAAGCATTTTTAGCGAACATGCTATACGTTACATATATACATATTAAACTGGCCACCGCTATACAAGGTGTTTATTATCGTAATAACGTTTAAGGCAATGGATTCGTTCCGATTGCATCAAACATACAATCTTGATACGCAATTTACATACAAATGAATGTTTAAGCGGACCAACGTTTGTTACTTTCTTAATGATATTATAATAGTATTTGTACTTACTACGCAGGTACTTAGTTTCACTTGACGCTATTTGTGATAATAACGTCACGATATAATAAGTAATATACATATGTATATAGAGGTTTACATCTATATTTCAACGTGATGTCCGTCCTGATTTCTTAATTAATAATTAAATTATTAATTTAAAAAAAGAAACTATTTTTTATAAACAACACTACCTACCTAGTACTAAGTTACGAACCATCCAGACCTTAAAAGTACAAAAAAATATATTCCATCAAAATCAATGCAACTGTTTAGGGCTATTGTTATAAATATACGTACATCGCATTTATATATATAATTATATGAATTTCAAAAAAATCCGATTATTTATTGTCCTTGACACAGCGGTTTATACTTATTTTACAATCATTATCATTATATCATTAAGTGGGGGGTATGTGCAAGTCCATTTGTCCCTGATAAGATACAATGCAATCATGTTGCATTTTACTGTGAAGGGTACCAGCCAGTGTACAGACAGTGAAAGAATAAAAAAATATGAGTCGGTAAGATGTGCGTCTTATTTCGTTTTACAAACAGAATGATAGGGTCATCACTTAGAATATTTTAATTAAGAGCTACAGTTGAGCCTGAACTTTCGTCTCGCGAAGAATCATAATTTTAATAAGATTTTTTTTTAATATTTTGTATTTATATTGTATAAGTGTTTTTTATAAATATGATTTATTGTTATTTCTTCTATGGAACCTGGAAATTCATATTTTACATATAATTATTATTTAGGTATACACAGGTTATCTTTAAAACAAATATATATTTTTAATTTCATTATGTAGGTAAAGATAAAGGATTAATTTAATTACGAGGTAACTGAATTTTTATGTTAATTATTAATTACTAATTTATAGATTCGATCGAAACCTATCCACAATTAAAGATCGTTAAAAAAATTAATTTTTAGTCGACAACATATATTCGCAAAATTCGTATTATAGAGATATTTCGATATTAAATCCTTGAAATTCATGACATGACAGTTCAACGGGCGGCCATGTTTGACGTTTACGGGTGCGTTCAGAATGCTGTGTAAAAAATGGTTATTGTTAGTTAAACCACCTAAATAAAAAATATAGATGTTTAATAATTACAACGTTTATAAAATAAATATATATATATATAATATATATGTATGATAAGTTATGATCATCATCTACTATTATATATATTTTTGTGTAAATTTTGAGAAACTGTAACAAAAATGTTACAGTAAAATAAATTTATATCAAAACATACCCAATTATAATCGTGCAAGTTACGCAACGATGATATATAAATTTGGAACTTCAAAACGAGTTTAATAAGTTGTTCATCTTTGTAATGATATGAAAGGACGCCGTTTGAGCGGATATTGCTTAAACGTTGTGTAATAAAAAAGCGTCCGTCAGATTACTTGGTGGTACCACCCACTCATCATATATTTTACCGCCAAACAGCAATACTTTGTAGTGTTGTGTTCTGGGTTGAAGGATGAGTGACCTAGTGTAACATAGGCACAAGGGATCCCAAGGTAGATGGTGCATTGAAGATGTAAGGAATGATTAAAAATTCTTACAGCACCAATGTATATGGGCTAAAAAAATGTTTCAGTTGTTTTTTAGTTGTACTGTGTGACAACTGCAGTCACGTGTAAAGTTAGTTGTTCCTTATGCCTATATATTTAAATATACATAATAAGTCGGTATTCATATTAGACAAGCAATATTCATATTTATTATTAAAAAATGAAAATCTATACACAATAATGATTATAAAATTTATAGGAAAAACTTATCAAAATTAAGTATAATCTTGAGTCGGTTGTTCAAATAAAAGCCATAATTAAAAAAAAAAGTTGTCAATATTTCACATGTGAGATACGAATTGATTCTGTAAGAATTCAATTTTTTCAAATAACATTTCACAGTTGTGTTCTGCGATGAGATTCGAGTTTCTTGTTACGGAATAGCCCTACGGATCCCCTTTAATCATTTGTAAGATGACACATAATACATGTGATGTTCATCTTACTATCTATGCGTATCTAGGCGTTTCATATATATGTTATATAGATAGGAAACAATTGGACCACCTGATGGTTGGTGGTCACCACCGCCAAAACCAAGTCTTACATATTCAATGTGCCACCAACCTTGGGAACTAGAACATCCCTTGTGAACTGTAGCTACTCTGATTGATTCCCCTTCAAAACTGAACATAAAAAGTATCACTAAATACATTGTGAGTGGGTATCTACCAAAATAAGTTTGTATAAAGCCCTCCCGCGAAGTAAAAGGTGGAGTATGTATTTACACAGATAAAAAGAAGTATAATCTAACATCTGTATTTTTTTTTTCTCGAATTGTCCGTTGAGTAACTGTTACACCATTCTAATTTCTATCTCCTCACTCAACTGTGATGTTATTACTTGTGTAATGCGTTATGTTTGTAATGACTGATTATTATTTATGTTTTTAATAACACTATTTATTCCACATAATTAACAACTTCGTTACTGATCTTGATAGCGTTTGGACTGGTTCGATCTCTGGTCACTGTAAAATACTCCCGCGCTATCGGTGGCGGGTTTGATTCTCATTCGCGATAAGTTTTTTATAAGTACAGATTAATGGTGATCGGTATTTTTATTACTTTGAAACGCGACGTAAATAAATATTATACTCTAACTCTGTAAGTTGCTCTGTTGCAAGATGAATCCTTGCTTACCTTTAACAGATATTTGTTGATAGTTTGAGTCCGGGAAAGGACTAAGGATACTTTTTTAAATTCACCCCTCGAATTGGTAGCATGGGGGGTGACGTTTTGTGTAGTGTAATTATAGTTTTATAAATTTCGCGCGGCTTAAGTGCAAATTCTGTAGTATATATATAAAAATCTGTAAATAGCTATCCTCTGTTAGTCAAACAATTCTTTATTATTTGGTAACTACTAAGGAACATAAGAGTTGTCAATAGAAATGGAAATACGATAAAAAAATTCTAAGCTAATTTGATGTAAAAATTCGTGATATTTTTTTCTCAAAATTCTAATATTTCAATAACTCATCAAACGCTAGTCATCATTAAATATTTGAATTACGAATATACATCATCATCGTAAATAAATAGTATAGATTAGAATTAATAAAAAAAGGCGATTGTTATTCAATAACATTAATCCACCAACGTAAATTCATTAATCTCTATGAAGCAAGATCCGTGGTAAAGCGACTCTACATACCAGGTTATAATTTAACTTCTGAAATATGATAAATTATTATCACCTGTGGCAACATTTGTTGCTAATATTTAAGCAAGTTTTTCTTTGATTTCTTTCATATTTTTTTACTGATTTATTATTATAATAAGGTCGTATGTACAGCAAGGCATACAAATTAATTAATCACTGTATATTTTATTAAATAAATATTTGTTTTGCTTGCATTGTTTGAATAGAAAGTCATACATATATATTTATTATAATCTGAATAAAATTCAATTTTGATATTTAATAATAGTTTTAGTAAATATATTACTTTGTATTTCAAATATCGGAAAAGAATTTCTTACCAGTTCTTCTCGGTAGTGCATTCCGAACCGTAAAACTACCACCGGTTCTACGTTGGATAAAACTCTGTAAACTTATGATTTAGGTTTTTATATGATGTGCTTGTAACGCGTAAAAACGCTTACTTGAATATAGTATGTTTTGATTTGATTGAATATAAACTGTATATAATTAATTATGTGGAGCCATAAAATGTAAATTAATTAAAAAATTAAAAAAAATATATACATAAAATCATACTTTTTCTTCGATAAGAATCGATTGGCAATTCAGGAAAACTCCATAAATATGTCTCGTGTAAAATTCATATCCAACGCATATGAAGTTTAAGTAATATTTAATTAGCTTATGAAACCGTAACAAGCGTAACAATCATACTTTTTTATATATATGCCAATCTCTAAACGATTATGTAAATTATTATTATGAGTTTGCACGAATGTTCCTTGGGTTTTATTTCTGGTTTAATTTAATTATTTAAGATGTGAAGCCAGTGTTACTAAAGGCACAAGGAGATTATGTCGACGCCAACCAATGGTGTTTTGAGGAATGGTTGAATTTTCTTACGCATGTATATGGGAGTGATGCCTATTTCCCTTCAGATGGCCCAAGTAGGCTTTTACAAGCACTTTTGAATCATCATTTAACAAACGATATTAAGTAAAGCTACCACCACCGGTTTCGTAATGTAGGTTCTACCGAGAAGAACCGGTAAGAAAATCAGTAGTTACTCTTTTTCAACATCTAAAAATACAGTCACGTCATAAAAAAAAACCATACTTTTCTCGCACATTTATATTTATTAACGACCACGGTCCTCGTTGACCCAGATTAGAAGACGTAAAGCTGAACCAATGACTCCGAATTCGAACCCTGGTTTTTAATTTGTGTTTATAATTTATCTTGTGTCATTGTGAGGAGATCTACTCGTGTCAAATGAAAATTTGGCATATATGTATCAACACGCAGATATATCCAGATTCATTCATTCATTCTCTAGAATATCTCAATCAAATTAATTTAATTGCCAATGGTTACATGTAGCCCTCTGTCGGTCATTATCAAAACTGCAATAAACAATACTTTCACATCACACATGGTTATACGCTATAAAGCAGTTAACGCATAATTAAAATAGATGGCGCAACTGTCTAATAGATTAAACTCACGTTTTCTATTCGAACAATAGAACATGTAACATCGGCTGAATATTTTGCATCCAACTAGCTAAGACAAAATAGAGAAAAAAAAATTATAAAATTTAAAAATAGATTTCATTCTTAATTTTATGTTTTTTTTAATTTGAATTTATTTTTCACATGTTCCGGTGTGTAATAATCAATTTTTGAAAGTTTTTGATTAAGTTCCCCGTATTCTACATGTTCGATGGTTATCACCATGACCGGAAGATTAATCCAGGATTTACGAAGGAATTCATGAACGGTTGATTTAGATATCATTTTTAATTTGATAATAATACAAAAGAAGAGTAATACAACATGAATAATAAAAAAGTTTTAAAAAATGGTATTGAAAATTAATAATCATCTTCAATACAATTTTAAACTCAAAACTATTCAACATTTAAATTATTTAATAAAGCAAAAACAAAAACCGTTCTAGATAATTTCAAATTTCATATACCTACTAATTTACTTTACTATTAAATAATATAATAACTATTAATTGTAGAAATACTTACATCAATAAAATAATCTGTATTATCAATAATCTTCTTATCTAATGAAATATAGGTGAGAATGTATATATCGTCCATGCCCTATCTCCGATAAAAAAACATTTGAACGGTCGTAATTTTATCGTTAGCAGCTTGTAAAATTCCCGCTGCTGGCCTCCTCTCCTTTCAAGGAGAAGGTTTCGAGCATATTCCACCACGCTGCTCCAATACGGGTTGCTGGAATACACATGTGGCAGAATTTCGTTGAAATTAGACACATGCAGGTTTCCTCGCGATGTTTTCCTTCACCGCCGAACACGAGATGAATTATAAACACAAATTAAGCACCTGAAAATTCAGTGGTGCTTCCCTGGGTTTGAACCCGAAATCTTCGGTTAAGATGCACGCGTTCTAACCACTGGGCCATCTCTGCTCGTAATTTTATCAAGCAAATATATTTGAATTTATAATGATGTCCTACAAAAACGGGATTTGAACTTGCGACCTCGGAATCTTAGCTACTAAACCAACGAGTCAATGTATGGAAACAACTTGAGTATGAAATTGTAACTTTAATAGAAGTCCAATCATACTAGTTTATAAACTCAAACTATTAAGAATTTTGTATGCCACCTGATGGTTACTGGTGCATGCATAAGTACTGTAAGAAATATTAACCATATTTTACATCCTTAATGCGCAACTAATCTCGAAAACTACGATGTTATTTGCGCCCATAGTTACACTGGTTCTCTCGCCCTTCAAACCGGAACACAACAATACTTAGTATTAATTACTGTTCGGCGGTGGAGAATATGATGACTGATAGAGCTTGATACTAAAAATCCTAATTAAAATATAACGTTAAATGTAAAAAAAATGTATTATAAAAGTTTTGAAATATTCCGCTTCGTAATATTCATGACCTTAGAGGTCTTAATTATTTTTTTATTTCACTATCTTTTTGTCCACATTTATACACGATAGTATTTCGTGTGAGATCAAACACAATGGGACAATATGCTCATTGTTTTGCAGTAAAGTACGTCTGGGTGATTCAATAAGAACGTACTCCGAAGATCTTTACATCGTCGGATACTATGAAATATATTTTTTTATTCATTATTTAAAATGAATTGTCGAAATCAATTATTTCTCAATCATAATGATCCGTACATTATTAATAAATGAATTCGAAATTTGAAATAATTTTTAAATTATAAAATGAAATATAATCTGGTTATTATAAATAATAATGCTAATCCTGCAAGCTTTAGTCCGTCGATATTATCATCAGAGGTTTTAAAAGGATTAGATTATTTACATAAATTAGAATTATAAAACGGTCGATATAAACGCACCTTGGACTTGTAATAAGTCAATTGATATATAAGGAACTAAATAAATAGTATTTTACTTAAACATATAACAAACCTGTGGATATAAACGAACCTAAACAGTAGTATTACGCTCACGATATGCCCTACTTGTGTGAGGTCTACCATAGTTACAAATTGTTCATTTATCAAATAGTATTTAATTAAAGCATAATTCTACTAGACTGTACCACGACTTGTAATGTTTGTCTATAATTATAATGCAATTACATTGATAAATTATCCTTATTCTTAATAAAGGGGTAAAGAACGGTAACATTAACTTGGGTGTATAAAATTAATATATATATATATATATATATATATATATATAATTATAATTCGTGGTTTTAATACCTCATTAACAAGACACAAAAAAAAAAAAAATTATTCCTGTAAAATGAATCTTTAGGAGAGGAAAGGAAAGGAAGGTAAGTTTATTAATATAATATGCATAGTATAAGGAAATTAACAGTATTTCATATAACTAATCAATTTTGTATACTCACAAATTGCCAAAAAAAAATCCGCTGGGCTTTCACTGCCGGTTCTTCCCAGGTCAAGATAATTTTTTTCCGAATTGTTGGTGTTTAATTTGACAATCAATAAGTAAGTGTAATGCTTCTTTATTGAATAAAGTAATTTGATTTTATTTGGAGACTTAATATTTCATCTTACTCAACTGATAAAAGTACTAAACTTATGTACATACATATAGAAGATGCAGAGCGTTTAAAACTAGGCTTAAAACGCTGTGCAGTTTTTTAACCATTCTAATTTTAAACTATTGACGTGAGAGGCTTGAATCTCATTATCATGTTTTTTATGTTCAAATGATTTAAGTAAAAACATTTATATAGAAAATCTGTTAATACTATTATAGATTTACGAGCGTACATAATACGACAATTAACTAACTGTATTATAATTGTTATACTATAAAATTTGAGTTATAAACATAAAATCAATATTAATAAAACTTTAATATTTATGATAATATCATTAATATTTCTGCATACTAAATTGTCAAGAACGATTTGTATTTGTTTCAATTACTGCCATTGAAAACATTTTTTTCATAATATACTACAATTATTGTATACTGAAAATAATCATAAAAATTAAAAACTTTTTTTCATAATATAAAATGTAACAAAATATTGAATGTCGTTATCAAAACGTTTAAATTAAATATTATAAGAGTCATTTAGTTAATTATTAATAATAATAATAATGATTATTATATTTGCAACTATTTTTTTAAACGATTTTTCATTATAAATTTTATAATAAGCTATAATAGCTTTGATCTGTATCTGTGTAAATCTTATAATTATAGTATATAGTACCCATAGGGTAAACCCTTATCGTCTTCTGTCTATCAAGAATAGTAATAGTAAGGTCATTTAAATTTACTCAGAAAGCACATAACGTATTCCGGTATCAAAATTCTCAAAAAGATTGTTAAGGAACCCTTGAAGCACAAGTTCGACTAGCACTTGATCTACTATTAAATTAATTTCTACTAGTTTATTTTAATCGCATTTTAAAATACCACGTAGCATACCCAAGGTTGTCAACTCCTTACTTCCACGACTCTATATAGCGTGACCTCTGTCTTGCTTCCTGGTCAAAAAACATCGAACCTTTCTTTTACTCGAGCTCTGTTTCGTTAAATCTTTGTGCTCAATATAGCCACAAAAAGTTTTTATTTTCGGTTATATATAGAGTTTATATTAAAAATAAAACGAATAGCTTTATTATCTTATTTTTATTTATTTCGTATATTACAGTCGACTTAACCTATTAATGGTAACATTTGCATCACATCGTACACGTACCCCTGTACCTTCTGTACACTTATATGACATGAAATCTCATAGAAGGACAGTTTAAATAGTCAAAAGAAAATTTTGCTGTGTCCCGGCCGAGAGAGGCGAGATATAAATAGCGCTGGTGACGATAGCGGATGATAAACTAACTTAATTTACTTAGTGCTCGTAGTAGGAGCCTCCGAAACTCAAGTGGCTGTTGTGATCGTGCTCGTTGACGAAGACTGGGTACTTAACTGGTACTGGGTACGGCTTCTCTACTGGGACGGGAATGTGCTTCTCAATATGCACGGGGTAGGGCCTGTCGACGGGCACCTTGACTGGGACGGGCACGGGCCTTTCTACTTCAACGGGGACGTGCTTGTATACTGGGTAGGGCTCTGGCACGGGCACCTTGACGGGCACAGCCACGGGTCTGTCAACATGGACGGGGTAAGGCCTGTCTACTGGTACATGTACGGGGTAAGCGACGGGCTTCTCGACTGGCACAGCAACGGGCACTGGCTTTTCGACGGGGTAAGGAGCTGGTACATGTACGGGGTAAGGCCTGTCAACGGGAACCTTTACGGGCACACCGACGTGCTTAATGACTGGGTAGGGCTGGGGAACGGGTACCTTAACTTCGACGGGGTATGGCACGTGTTTCTCAACGGGGTAGGGCTGAGGTACGGGCACCTTGACGGGGTAAGGAACGTGCTTCTCTACTGGGTAAGGTTGGGGCACCAACACTTTGACGGGGTAAGGCCTGTCGACGGGCACGTGGACTGGGTAGGGCACTTTCTTCTCTACTGGGTACGGAGCTGGTACGTGTACGGGAACTTTGACGTATTCTTTAACGGGATAAGGCACATGTTTGACGACCTCGTAGGGTTGGGGTACGGGTACCTTTACTGGGTATGGCACGTGCTTCTCAACGGGGTAAGGTACGGGCCTGTCGACTGGTACGGCGTATGGGACTCCTTTGACGAGTGTGATAGTTCTTGTGACATCGGTGCGACCACCAAGGTCGATTCCGTAGCCAGAGTGAGCTAGAGTTCCTTCGTCGACGAAGTTGTAAGCGCCTCCGTGACCGTGACCGCTACCAATATAGCCGACGTCGAGACCACTGATGCCATATCCATATCCTAAGTTCAGGAGACCACG
Organism: Vanessa atalanta; assembly: GCF_905147765.1. Taxonomy (NCBI): domain Eukaryota; kingdom Metazoa; phylum Arthropoda; class Insecta; order Lepidoptera; family Nymphalidae; genus Vanessa; species Vanessa atalanta. The sequence continues at coordinate 12,359,585 of NC_061877.1, forward strand.
TTTGTCCAACTTTTTCTCGAGGCCCTCAGCCTTTTGTTCTGTAGATTTCTTCTCGCTGGCAGCTACTGCTGCTACCAGCAGAAAAACTAAACAGATCTGTGAATAATAAAAAAAAAATATTAGCGTGTCACAATATCAATTAGTTAAAATTGCGCATGTTTTCCGATACGCACGATGATGAAAATGCGTCCTCGCGTGTGCATATTTGTCGTGACATTTATGCAAATAATGCTATGGAAGCGATCAATCATGTCGAACCAACAAGAGTGTCATTATGTCAACAGCGATACGAAATTGCTACTAGCATTAAAGTTTTTGAGACAAAAAAAAAATGTTTGGTTTGTTTTTGCGGAACTGATCATTGAATGGTATATTTGACTTTATGACTGTAGAAAAATTATTATTATTAATACGGATAAAAGACATTTTTAATTTTAATTTAGTTGTACAAATGTGTTATATTAAATAATGTCAAAGAGTATGTTTAACCAAATCTGTATCGAACAACTTAACCTAGATTTATTCATTATGTAAAACAAACATGGAGACGAATATGATTGCTCCACTGTTGAAACAAATGTGACACTTATGACAAAATTAAATGCAATCTTTACTAATCCAGACGATAGGAGATAGTCTGTTACTAAAATTAATCTATCGAAATACTTGATATTCGCATAATTTGTTCATATATGATAATAACAAAACCAACCATCCACAAATGATTATTATATCTAAATTATATATAACTTTTATGAAGTATTCACTTTTAATTGTACTTTGACGTTGACGTAAATATGTAAGTTTTATCGTCAATATAGTGAAAATGATATAAAAACGGTAAAAATATCAGTCGGCTATTACGAAATCGATTGCGTTCGTGTCATCTGACAGAATGTCAAGTAGTAAACACTTAAAAAAATTACAATTGAACTCTTACGCAATAACGGAATATGAGAAAAACGTCACATTTTTATTGACCAACCTCATTACTTTAAATATGAAAATGTTGCTAGTATCAATAAATAAATTATTCTACTTATTAATGAATAATTTTTGATCAAAATACAAAATAGGCTGTATGTATGTCTTCAAGTCGCAATAAAAAAAAAACATTTAATAAACATTTATGCTTACGATCCTGGTTATAAGTTGCCTTTTAAATTCTTATACCATTTATTGATTTAAGTGTTATTATAATTGTTAATGTCGACTATAATTTAAACACTATAAACCGCAACAAAAAGTTTATTTCGTGTACTCTTATTATATGTATGATATAATTGAATAAAAAGTTATTATATATTAATAATGATTTATTTTAATTTTTTTACATTTTATATGCTTTATGAACTTAAGCAATTCGAAGTCTAAATAAACAGTACGCGTTAATTTGTTATTGCGTATGGGAAAATATAGGAGTCTTTCGCAACAACGTCCCACCATACAATAGATGGATTGTAAGGTTAATTCCGAACTCTGTTAGTTCATTTGTGCTTATTATTATGAGAAATGTTACATTACCACTTAGATATATAAGGGGAAGCCTTGACTCTTTGTATGAAACAAACAATATTTTTTTTATCGTTTGATTCTATTTTCAGAAGTAATATTCTTTTATAATAATAATGATACTAATTAATAAATATTGATGGATTAAATCATACGTACTAGCTCTTATCTAATTCTGACGTGTTTGAGGAGTTTTTTTATAGACGCCAAGCATCAAACGAGATCGACCGGTCTTAGACGCCTTTTAAGGTGAGCCAGGTTATACAGGATACAAATAAATGAGTCGTTTTGTAATATAGTATTCGCATTGAATGAATTTCAAATACTGACAACATAATTAACCTTTTTTCCAGTAAATAGTTAAACGTAAGTCATCTGTAAGTATTTTTGTGCGACGATTCGTGTTTTTTAAAAAAAAAATAATGATTAGTTAAAATTTATTTAATTTAAATCTACGACTACATTAGATAGATACATTATGTTTTTTTATAAAGTTTGTTTAAGTCTTTAAGTTTTTTTTTTTATTAATACGGTAAATTTATTTGAACCGTATTTATTCAGCCTAGACATTATAAAACAGACCTAGCTTACTCTAACACTAATAACATAGAACGTACAAAATATGAATGTAAGAAAATGCAAATATTTAAATATAGCCTTATAGCATAAGGTTTACGAAAACCAGTCGATACAGGACATTGTGTAAGGTATAATTTTCTCAAGTAGCGACAATTATTATAGGTTAATTTGAAACAGACAAACAAGCTATCAATTTAAGAATTAATAGTTTGATCGTTAAGACTTTTGTGGATAAACAAATCATTATTTTTAAGGCACACACATAAATGTAATTTTGTATAAATATTTTATCTTTATTTTGTTACAGCAGGACTCATTAGAAAACTTAGTTAAACGGTCTAGAGTTCAGTATCTAGAGTTTTTTTAATCTATTCTTTGTTGCAATTAACTTAGCTCCATATATTTAAACAACAATTCAAATAATAATGCATAATAGTTATATATTAATTTAAACAGCTCTTTGGTCTAAATCAATAAGCATTTTACATAATCCAATAATACTTCACCTATAACGTTAATATAAAACATTATTTAACAAGATAATATATTTTTTTGTCCTCGTTACGGGTATGTTACAGTGACTTAGGTATTTACGATACGATTTTATGTAATGTGTTAGTTTAGATCTGTTTATCCCGTAATTGTGTTACATAAGTAACAAGATAGCCTATAGCAACTTAATACCTAGGTTTCATGGTCTCTCTTCCTAGTTCGCGCCAAACCTGTCTTAATCAATGAAGGAAAAGCATTGTGATGCAATAGGTAAAGTAACGCATTGTTTAAATTAAATTTCTATGCGTTTATTTAATACATTACATCCTCCTTATTTGTTAGACTCTTTTTACATAACTAATGGAATGTGAATGAATATTTGTATCGTTGATAAGTGATAGAAAAAAAATGAAATTTACATGATTGGCCCTCAAAATAGTTTTTAATATTTGATAATTAATAAAATACTTGAATAATTCTTTTAATTAAAAAAAAAATACTTTTAATATTTTACGAATGCATTATATCCGAGTATGATAGTTAGGCGATAGTTATTTAAACGAAACGGAAACTATTGCGTTTCATTATTTATACTTGATTTCAGATTAAATTCAATTAGATCGTCGTTTAAGGAATGATATATTTAATAAAATATTTAGCTAAATATTATGAAATTATAAGTATTTTTTACAAATAACTCCGATTAATTTAATCATTTAACTTCTTAAGATTTATGAAACGTTTATAATTGGACGTTGAAACTTTAATGGCTGCAATTTTAATCGCATATAAGGTTTGACAATGACTACGGTAACGAAACAGATGTTTATCTAATCCGCAATGATCGGTATTATGTATTGCGTGTTGACTTCAAAAAAGTGTGTCATATCCCGTTTAGATCGCACACCGTGACGAGTTTCATATTAAAAAACTCATTGATACACAACACTGATCGGCTCGGGAGACACGGATTTACGATACACTTTTTTGAAGTCACTTCACTGCACTCACTAACACTTATAATGACTTTAATGACTTCACTCACCGTCTTCATTATGCCTCTTGAAAGGTGGTTGGAGTCGGGAATCGGACTGGATGCAAAACTGACGGTGCCTTGTGTTTTTATAGTTGTTTATTTGGTAGAACTTTCGCTAGCCCCTCTAAATGTTGGGACCGAGCGAGTTTTGCTACGAGAGTCCTTCGTACTTGTACGTTCGATCGACATGCGGGGGATAGACGCGCCGTGCGTTCGTTTATTAAAAAATTATAAATATTTTTTTTCTCTATTAGATGCGTTTTCGACCAGTGTGCGGTATTTTGGAATTTGGATGTTTTATAGTGTATGATTAGATCAATTAGAATATTTACGTTCGACTCATTAATTAAAGCATTTATTGTATTTTAATTATAATTATATTTTATTTTAACTACAACTAATAAAAAGTATGTTACTCAGTGTCTTTAAAACGTTACGGCTTTTGAATTACTCTTATTGTAATTGTTATGAAAGATGCTTACTTAGTCTCGTGAAGTAATTTTAGCAGATCTTTGTAATTCACAATATTTATTAAGAAATTTTTATTTTGTTTCACATATCGCGGAGGACTCTTTGAATATGTTTTTGTTTTAGTTTTTTTTTAGTATAAACATAGCAAAGGATCAACCTTTCGATTTGGTTGTAGGATTATGGCAATATTTTGTAGTTATATGAGGTTTGTTGGCATAAGGGATGCAAAGTTAGTTGGCTTACATCCTCTATATTAGTAGGCATTTGTTTTTTTGATACTTGTAAATTGACAATCTAATAATTTGGAGTGAATTACTGCTATGTATCTAGACTAAATATAAATACTAATTTAAATAACTAATGCTTACTTTGCGTAATATATGGCGTAATCGATTTATTTTTGATTCGCGTTACGCAAGTATAATATGATAAAATTTCAATAAATATTCAATCATCAAACATAATCTTTATAATATATAAATTATTATTAGGTATAAATGCGAAAGTAAGACTGTATGTACGTCTGTTACACTACATGACCAAGTCACAGAGCCAATTTTGATATCATTTGGTTCGGTACTCCGAACCGCTTGAACTCGGTTTAAATGAAAATAAAAACAATTATTAAATTGAAACTATACAAATGGCGCGACCGTGGGTTAACTTAGTTATTTCTACGTTGGACTTTTTAGTGTTTTTAATATCAAATTAAAATGTATACAGAACTCCTTAAGTTAACCTAGATTTCTTTGGAAATGCAAAATCATACTTTAAGAATAATCATTATCAATAGGACGAGAATGCACCAAAATATAAGTTCAACAAAGAGAACATAAATATAACGACGATTTTGATTTAAATAACTGCCAAGGTCGAATATATTATTATAATGAAGATATTTTAATTAACATAACTACCATGTTTTGAATCGTTACGAAATCGTCTGTAAGTTTTCATTTCTTATAAGATATATTAGATGAATATGTTTTGAATAATTATAAAGTATTATGAGGTTAAAATGTAAAAGGATGTTGGAAAGTAGCTCCTGACACATGAACTGAAAAAAAAAAACATTTTTATATTTAAGATACGTCATGTTGAGGGATGGGCAAGAAGAAAGTACCTATATTTATAATTCAATTCATCTCGTAATCGGTGGTAAGGAAAACCTCGTAAGGAAATATTTTTCGGATAAAAATCAGTCACATATGTATCTATATGTACATATTATGCCAGAAATAAAATTGTTACCTATATAGTTTAAAGATTATTTTAACATAGTTTCGTTGCTTTCACTTATTAACGAAAATAGCATTAAATGGATTGTTACCCACGACCGTATAAAGATCAAGTAACTTATTCATACAGACATTTAATCGTCTATGTCATTCCCACACACTCGCAAATTACAAACACAAATACACCCACATTAAAACGACTATTTCTCGTGAATAAGTTCTGAATTCCGATTTATTTCACAACGTCAGTTCGATTTTCAATTTTCGATTCGACCAATCACGTTTCCGTTTGATTGTTATCTCGCTGAAGGACTCAAAAATCAAAGAACATTGAGCTCGCTTAATACATTTAGTATTAAAAAATATTAATATGGAAAAACGGATGCGTAGAATTCTTTAACACATTAGTTTATTATGTACTTACTGTCTTTAAATGGTCAATAATTATCTCGTTGAATATTCATTAATTACGTGTTATAAGCTGTATCTTTGTCAGTTGACAGAGATATAAGATACAGATTAAATACAGTAATTAAAAGTAAGGTGAACTAGAAATTACGATTATTCCGTAACATAGATCGTACTACGTAATGTCATGACTCGGTGTGGTTAGAAAACCTATATTTAACGTCAAATATCTTTGAACATTGGGAACGCATAAATTTCTCCTGACCGAATAATAATAATAAACCCCAGCTAAGTAACATCTACTTTGCATCAGGAAAATATTATATGGATGGTATCACCTACTCATCAGGTATGCTGCCTTTAAGTTAGTGAGCCAGTGTAACATAACAAACACAAATTAAGGTTAGTTGCGAATTGACGATGTAAGGAATGGTTAATCTTTGCCTATCCGTCTATTTTATAAAAATAAAAATACCATAAACAAAAAATATCAAACAATAAATTACCACACAAAAAAAATGTCATATCATGAACAAACCTAGTTAAAATACTATGACAAATTTTGCAACATTATAACACATTAAACAGTCAATATTATGATGCTAATATGGCTTTTATTTTAATAGGCATAAGAGTCATTTGTACTGATAAAGATGCTACACGCTAGAGTTTATTACGTATGTTGCATGTGACCGAGTTCCCATTACATTGGAAAGGTGCTCTCAATGCGAATCAAACCTGAGACCTGACCGGTTCACTGTCCTTGAACTCTTCTGGCCCTAAATGGGTGCAATGGACTTATAATGAACATACGATGCCGATATAGAGAGTAAATCGTAACATAAGATTATTATTGTTATTTTAATTTTAACTTAGATTTATCGACTCACGTACAACACTAATTTGGCTGAAACTTAATTATAATAACACCAAACTGCTGTTTCTGTAAAAAAATACCCTGAATGGTAATTGAACCCGTGGAACACTAATTCTTAATAATACAATAATTATTCATCTATTTAATTACAATTATAAACAGGTTTAATCTTTTTTGCATTGTTGTCCAATAGTAAGACTTCGATAAAAAATGATTCAGCCTAATAATTGATTTTATTTAAAATAAATTGAATTTCGAATGTTTAATAATAGTTAAAAACTAACAAATTATAAATATAAGTTTATGACATTTGTTGACTAGTGTATTAAAATCTTATGTACTTTGGTTCAACAGCATTTTTCTGCTATTATTAAAATTAAGTAAGGCATTCATAAAAACTAACGTATCTCAGTTGGTCAAAAAGCGACGATAATACTTTATTAAAAAAAGTAAAATTGAGGATATAAAAATACTAAAATGTTTTGTCTTTGTCTATTTATATATGTATATTAATGACTTAACGTTTTAAATTTTGTAATTAACTTGACGTTACACAAAATAATAATCATCCGATATTTTGAATTAAAATTTATTAAACTAATTTCCCGCTCCGACTTCGTATGGGTAAAATGCATTCAAAATTCCACTTGCTTCCCTAAAATCCGTTCTTATTAATCGTCTACGTTGCGATAAGAGTATCTAGTTAAATTTCAAGTCCACTAAGACCTACAGTTTTGGAGATCACGTGATGAGTCAGTCAGGGGTTAGCTAAATAATGCAGATTCCAACTTTCATGGTTGAATTACTTTGTTGGACCATTTAAAACATGATTGGAATTTTCAGTCTTAACACCAACAATACTTTCTTTTAACTATTAACTCTTGATTTTTTACCAGGATTTGAACCTGTTACTTTTTGTTTAGATTCCATGTGTCTAATTAAGATATTTTTTTCGTATTAAGAGCGATTGATCTCGTGGTTAATCTTGATAAGAAACAAGGTTGAATTTCAGAGCTGAATATAATAAGTATGCATTAGATGTGTGTTAAAATCTAGGTCACAATTAATATATTTATTGAAATGAAGTATATTTTAGTAAAGGTGTTTTGCTTGTTAAATATAATTTAAGATGTTGGTCAAATGGGCCAGATGTTTTTCTAGCCAAATTATAGCCAGTAAGCATACATTACATTCGCCCTGAACATACATAAACACTGGCATCATAAGAAAGATGAACCACTTCTTACCCTGATGACACCACAGCATAATCACTAAGCTAGCTAAGTAAGGAACATTAACTAACCCGCATATCGTCAACGTACCAACAACCTTGGGAACATAGATTTTATATTCTTCATATACGTGTTACACCAGCTTACTCACCCCTCTAAATTAATAACTTCGAATAGACGATACCCAACCAGATCTGACAGCACAAAGCCCTACAATAAGTAAACTAAATTACAACGAATATTTTTTAACTGTTAAAAATAAAAAAAAAACTTCGATAAGACACACACACACACAGAGCCGGACCAACAATTTCAACTCCATCCTGATACAATTCCATCACCCTTGAAACCAGCTTCTGGCTAACAGGAGCAATACGTTAATAGACATACTAATTATGACCCCGAGTAAGTGTACTAATTAAAATTGTAGTCTTTATTATGTCCGATAATAAATAAAGTACAATCCACCCACGGCTGCATCCCACTGTGAGTGGTAGATATTAGGTACCCTATGAGATCAGTCCGGGTATAAGCTGGTTCTATGACAAATGTCGGACACGTGATTAGGCATGAAAGATATGAACTTGCAATTATGATGGGAAAAGTTGCCGGAAGGAGAGCTGTTGGGCGCAGAAAAAAGTCTTGGCTGTGCAATATCCGAGAATGGACGGAAATTGCGAGTGCTGTCGATCTCTTTCGCCTTACGAAGAACAAGAAGGAGTATTTAAAGCTGACTGCCAACCTTCGCTAGTCGGAGTGGCACTCGAAGAAGAAGAATGACAAATGTCACCAAATTCCATTTAGCCGATATGAGTGAATAAATCATCAATCATCCAAACCTACAATCTTCAACTATTCTAAACTGAAAAAGTAATTTTATATAGGATAGATATTAATGTTCCTAAAGAACAGGAAAAAAGGTAAAAAACATCAGCTTTGCAGTACCTATTTCGTTGTTACCTAATAATAAAACGACCATACAAAGAGTGTACCAAACTACAATGGACTTAAACGTTTTTTTATTTCTACGCCTACATCAATATTTCGAAAGGTTTTCGCCCAAGTTCAAGTTAATTGCGCAACCTTGGTGTTTTTTTTTTATTACTTGTTTCGTATTTGAACGTTTACTTTGTTTAAATGCCAATAGTATTTTTAACTACGAACGTTTTGAGATTTATTATACGAATTAACCTAAAGGTTATTCAGAAGTAACGGATACTTTTCCGAGTGTTTCATGGTCCACATTCACGATGCGTTATTTTATATGTAAGCAGACTGCCAAATTTGCCATTTTAAGTGGTCAACAGCGCTCATATACAATAAAAGCACTGCAATTTTTTTACCATCCTTTATATCATCAATGCATCATCAACATTGGGACTAAAATGGTATACCTGTAGTATACCTGACTCACGCATTCTTTATATCGGAACATAACAATAGTATGGATCGGTGTTTGGTTATAATATATAGACTCTTACAAATACCAAGTGACAATGCCACTAAATAACTTGTATATAAAAAGTAATACTCTAAATTAATCCAATAATTAATTTTCATATAATATGAAAAACGAAACTCCTTATAAACAAAGTTACTCAAAAAAAATAGTTCAATAACCTGATGTCAATATCGTAACCAGTTCAAGGTTACATTTACATCATTATTAATAAATCAAACAAACAAACGTGTCCTCAATTATATGAATCGTTTAATTTCATTCGTGTCGTATTAATAATATCGTTTTCGTTAGTTTCGAAAGAAAGAACAAGAATAGACATCAGACAAGACAATAATAAAATATATCGTAGTCTTTTTTATATTAAAAATGAAAAATACTCGTATCTTTTTTGAAAAAGCGCTTCAATATTAAAGACAAATTATATTAAATTACTGCGTTATTTAAATTAAATAGCATTCAGAATACGTTTTCAGATTATCGAATCATGTTGTTATTATAAATATAATGTTAAATTTATTTTATATTGAAATTTTATAATAAAAATAAAAATCGTAACTTATAAAAAAATATAGATGTACAATGTAATAAAACACAACAATGGTACACTTATTAACATTATTAAGACTTCAATTATTATACGGTATTCTACTTTGCACAAGTCCGTCTGGGAGGTACCACCCACTCATCACATATTATACCGCCATCCAGGAATACTTTGTATTATTGTGTTCCGGTATAAAGTGTGAGTGAGCAAGTGTAACTACAAGAACAAAGGGCATAACAACTTAGTTCCTTCTAAAGGTGCCAATATCTACCACCATCACATGGCACATTTGTCCGTCCACCTTAATAAAAAAAAAATATATATATAAAAAATAATAATAAACATAACTTGTCTGAAGTCTGCACATGTCTTATCATGTGAAGATTGCACTGCGGAAATTAACTTTTAAATGATTACAGCTAGGTCAAGACCAAATTTCTCACCTCTATGTTAATTTCTTAACACCACATTCTATACTATTAAGCGATAAGCTGAATATGTTTAACTATAGCTAAAATTCATAGTTTAGACGACTTTATATTTATTGGTTTATGTCTTCGGCTGCTGTAATTAGATTATTGAACTTTCAATTATATGTATGGTGATAAACAACCTATAAATTATGGGTATAAGTTATCCTTATTTCAAATGTCATCCAATTCTTTACAGCTGTTTTGCGTGATTAAATAATAGGCTCAGGGATTACAAAATGTGAGTCTTCACCGAATATTGCCATTGAGTCTTAATTAATTTTCGTTTATAATTCATTCGTGCTGGGCGACGAAGGAAAACATCGTGACGAAACATGTTGAACTCAGAATCAGTTCTGTGTTACTACAAGTCGAAATGACATATCATCTTAGTTCCCAAGTTTGTTGGTGCATTAGCGATGTAAGTGTGAGGGAGGTTAGATAATAAGGTTAATATTTCTTACAATGCAATGCAACAAAGTTTATGAGCGGCTTTTGTTTTTAAATAAAAACTAATAACAGGTTTGTTTTGTTCTTTCAGATTCACGATAGTTGCGTGACTTGATTTCAATATTAATAAAAACAAGTATATATTTTTATTTTTAGTCACAGAATTTATCTCAGCAAGTTTTGATGACATTTCGATTGCGACAGTAACAAGAACTATTTATATGCTAGTCTCTAGATAAATAGGATCTCATCGACGAATTCGAAAGTGTAATGTCAAGAACCGACAAATGTTAATATGTTTTATGGATCCTTGGCTCCTCTCATTATGGTAATTATTCTCTTCAATGAGGCATGCCAACAGAGTTCGGTTATATATGTCACATTCAATTCAACAGAACAGTAAGCTGGTTATCAAAATAATACCAGAAATTGCGTTTTTCCAGCGACAATAAAAATGGCAAATAAATCGATTTGAGATTTTAAATTTAGAACGTTTTTGATAATTAAAATAAAATAATAACATTTTACACGATACACTTGATAAACTTTTATATATCTTCACCTATTAGTAAATATGGGTCCTATCTTGCAATTGAATTATGAACCTGTTCCGTACGACAGATTGAGCTAAAATTTTGCATACACTTGTGGTGTTCGTTACTGCATAATAAATATAAATAAACTGCATTTCGTAATACAGATTAAATAAAATTTGTCTTGTTTTTTAAATAAAATTTTAAATTTCATTGAATTAACTTCTAAGAAAGAGTTATGTATTGATGTAGTATCTACAATTTGCAATTTAAGTTTCTAGTGAACTAGCTGATCCGAACGCAAACGAAATAAAATTACGAATCAAGATGTATGGATGTGATCTTATAAATACTACGTTAATAAAATATCAGAAAAAATTAATGAGTTGTTCTATGACTTTTAGGAATAATAATAAAATGATTTAGCATTTACGCATTATGTATCATAGAAAAGAACTTCGTCTCTTCCTGGGTTAACTCTAGTGTTTGGCTAGCATTATTCAATGCTGATTTGGAGTTTCTGAAATATTTTCTTGGACATTACCAATTTCACTCCTGGAAAAGTTCTGAATAAACTTATAAAGTCAATTGGTTCTAAGTCTGAGGAAACAGGGCTTTGGCCCTAACACCTAAAACTATAAATGATTTTCATCCCAAAAGTGTTCAATGCTAGAATTTGCACAAGACTTTTTGGCAAATTGTCAAACGACGATAATCTTGTAAAGTAACTAGTAACTAACAGAGTATTATCGAATACTCTGTTAGTTACTAGTTAAGTTCTCTGGTGGGCATCGGTAGACCTTGTAAACAAGAGGGTATTCATACTCATAATCCATTTTTTTTTTGTTAGTTAAAACAAATTTATTTTAAATTACACTGACAGACTCATAAATTGACCACCTGATTCCAACCGATTAAATAAAAATAATAAGAAAATATTCCATATATACTCCCTCGCTCTAATAGTTACATTATAAATGTTATACGCAACGGCTTTACTGGGATTTTTTCCATGTAAGCAACTCGTGCTGGCTTCTGCAATTGACATGATGATGGTTGGAAGATGAATATGGCAGATAACATGGTTACACATATTATAGTCGAACAGTTATGGTTATTCAGGGCACAGAAGGGTGAACAAACTTTCTCAAAAAAAAAAAATACAGTAATACTTGCACGTACTCAGTCAGGAAGGTTTATATGAGTTTTACATGATTTTTTATCTAATGTTATTATTAGAGTACATGATCACTTTAGGATTGGTTTGTAATTAAAGTTGGAAAGATGAATTAAAAGAAGTCATGTAACAAAATGCTTTTTTTTAACGGTACATACTTACGCTACTACTTCGCCATACCCATAACCAGTTAAGTCATTACACTTGCCAATTCCGTATCCTTGACATATCATAAGGTAAAGGATATATAACAGAGTAACAACCTCTTTGAGTTTACCTCATTTATAAATTCTTTAAATAATAAATAACGTTTTTATAGAGATTCGGAAATACTGGAGATTGAAAAAATACGTAGAAAATATTGTTTAAATTATTATTTGAACAAAAATATTTTAATTTATTTTGACATTTAAAACAATAACAAGAAAAAGTATATTTGAGACACGAATATTTCACAAAATCAATCAAAAAGAGCTACAATTTTTATTTTTGTAAATCAAATCTAAAAATGAAAAATAAAATAATTTAGATCTCATGACAATGTTCTCCTTTACCAAACATTGTATTTTAAACAAAATAAGTTTGTACTGACGTAGAAAAGTCCTGACATTAACAACTCAGTTTTACCCTGAGTTCAAACTTGTACCCACATTTTATATATTTGATCGAGTCGACTTACCTCTAATGGTTCAATGTAAACATATGTCAATATCAATAACTTAAACAGTTCATCTAATATTTGTAATATTTGCTTACATATAAACTACTAGTGAATAAAAAAACCAGTCAAAATTGACCCCTTATTGTGTAATTTCTGTGAATCTTGCTAACATTTCATGGGGTCTAATAATTCTAACATCTTCTACTATTGCATGTTTCATTTCAAGGTTAATATTGCGTTATGAACTATTATTTCTGAATGGACATAACCTACACTACTTTTCAGTTATTTTTTCTTGGATTGATGACGTGTTTTTTTTCAAATTTCTTAAATAAACTAGCTGTGTCCGCGACATCGAGCGCGTTTGAATTTTAGTTATTTGGACATTGCAGCGTGACTTTATTTTTATTTTCTACGTCATTTTAAAATAAAATTAGCCTAAGTTACTCCTTATTACATCAGCTCTTTGCCAGTGAAAGACCCATTAAAAACCAGGTTCAGCCGTTTCAGAGATTAGCCGAAACAAACAGACAGACAGACAGACAGACAGACAGAAATTGTAAAAAATGTTATTTTGGTATATCTTACACCTTTGGTAGCGTCGAGTTGCCACCCCATAAGACTATGAGAATAAAGCAATACATTGATGCATCTTTTTTTTTTTCTAATGGCATTGGTTGGCGGACGAGCATATGGGCCACCTGATGGTAAGTAATCACCACCGCCCATAGACAAATGCGCTATAATATATCTCAGCTTGCTATAATCTTTTGAAATATATTTTTCCTTTCTTGCGCGCAATAGATATTCTATAAGAAACATTTATATACATGTACATTTTACGAATATAATATATTATAGATATAATCTACATAAGGACTGTATTATGTGGAAAGCAACATGACTTCACTTAGTAGTAGGGCTTTGTGTAAGCCCGTCTGAGAAGGTTCCAACCCAATTAAAATATATTCTATATACATACGATGATGTCCCTCCATAACGTCTTAGTGGTGATGCAAAGAATCTGCAATACTGAATATCCTAAACGAAATTTAGCAATACTAAGATATTGCTATCTCATTTTTCTTTCTGGGGTGAAAGAGATAGCAACACCTATGTTACGTAAGTTTGTCAACCTGGTTGCAAACAGAGCAATCTAATTAATAAATTAAAAAAAAAAAACTCGCAAGTGTCATTTTATTACCAATTCGTCTTAACGAAACCTGTCTTAAATATTTTGTAACATTCAAACGAATATTTATTACAAGGAAGCAACGTAAGAAGATTAATATTATGCCAATAACTTGAAGCTAGGTCAAGAACGCGCCAGTCATCTTGAAATTGAGCAGAAACTTAAATGTAGACTATGTTACTATGTCTGGCGTAGTTGTGTAATACAAGTAAAAACTACTATATTTTTCATACGCAGAAAGCATTACATTATAAATATTTCGTCATCAAATTATATTTAAATCATAATTTAAAAATAAAAATCAACTTTTATATGATTTTTTTTCCATAAACATAAATCATAATCATCAAGGCAAGGTCTATTAAATATAGGAGCGTTACACTTGCTTATTGATAGTCAAAAATCACCGGTTCGGAATAAACACCTCCGAGCCGAGAAGAACCGGCGAAAGAAACTCAGCGGGATTTTGTTATTTTTTTGTTAAATGACATATTTCACAAATATTGTTTTTATACAAAATCAATCATTACATTTTCGTTATTGGAAACAGCTTGGAAGCTATCATCTTATTCTCAAGGTGTGCCAACTAAGAAGTCATTAGTTTTGTAATATCCTTTGGTGCACAAACGCTCTTCAACAAGAACTTGTTAAATTCAATTTCGAATAATCACCGGTTCCAAGTTAATATTGTTTGACTTATTTTAATTCTCAATTTACCAGCACATAATTCTAAAAAAACTATTTTTCATAAGGTAGAATACATCGATACTTTATAATTGAATCAATTGCGTTATTTATTATGTAATGTTAAACGAATCTCATCCACATGTAACAAATTTCCTTTTACTTAACTAGCTATAAACTCAATCAACGATCATTATTAATATATATGATCTCCAATTAAGCCCATATTGAGGCACCGTTAGTTCCATCGCAAACCCTTCGGGCAATTTTGGATATTGCAAAAAAATATATAGCCATATTATTATTTTTTAGTATCTTTTTAAAAAAAGCTTTCATAATTTTAGTTAAGTGTATTTTTGATCTAACACCAGAATAATTAGAAGCTGTTTCATTTGATATTTTGATTGTATGTAAATGTACTCATCAAACATTTTAACGCCAAGCAGCAATTTTTATTATTTGTTACGGCTTGAAGAGTTAGTCAGCCAGTATATGCACAAGGGACATCAAATCTTTCTAAATACGTATATGAGTGGTGACCACTCACTATGACCTAGGTGGCCAACTCGCCGTCCGCCTACTTATTTTATAAAAAATACACTCGCTTCATGACGCACGAGTTATTTTTTTCACGGCGTAATTGACTGTAACTAAAATTATTCAGTCATTCAAGCGTGTTTGACTACATAAGATTCAAAGAATTATTGTTATTATTAAAGTATACACAATTTTTCACGGTATTTTATCTATATATATATATATATATATTTATAATACTATTTATGCATATTTATATATATACGATATGATTTATAAGTTTCAATAACTCATAGGTGCTTATAACTAGTGCTGTAAAAGTCAATGTCGATATTGAAAAAAACAATGTTTATTTTAAATATACAAATTATTCTGAAATTACATAAAAATTACATTTGATTTCATAAACATTTTTAATATTAAACAAAATCAAAAAGAAATTAAAACGCATGTTGCGTGGATACGTGAAATTAGTAACAATTTGCCATGTATTACATATCATAATTATTGCAACAGGACGCTCAAATAAATACCGAAATAACGCATTACACACGCTCTAGAAACGACATTCACAGACGGACGATTTTTTATTTCATCACTACACTAATCGTTCAGCAAAGCTGTTCAGTTAGCTTTGCCCAATAATAAAATTAAATCACATAAATAATAAATCATTCATAAATTGATCGATAAAATATTATAAATATATGAGAACGCCTAGAGTTATTCTTCGATCACTGATACGTCACAATTGAGCTCTACGTTGATTTTAAATTTACCCGTACAAAATATTTCGATGTATTGTATCATATATTTTAAAGGATTAGTAATTCTATATTACGTTGATGTATTAATTGCATGTATTGACTTCCTCGTTGGTCTAATGGCTGGCTTATAAAGCTGCAGATCCCTAAGTCCTGTGTTCGAAACTGCACATATATATTCACAGCCGTTTTGATTAACCTGGATTGGATTTTGTTTAATTGTGTTTATCTGGCAGGAATATTTCTGTAACAGTTCCATATTTAGTAAGCAAAATTTTCCCTGAGTAAACAAAAGTAAAACAGTTTCCTAGTTTATAACTGGGTTCGGTAAATACTTACGTAGAACAAGTTATTGCGCTAATTATGATAGAACGAAGTATTCAGTGCAAAATAATCATACTAGTGTGATCTTTTGACATGCAAACTGTTACGAACGCGTTATGTTTGCTTTTCCGTAAATTATCGCGCGAAGTAAATAAAGTAACTTGCTGTTAATGTCTGAATGCTTGGCAAAGATCTGTTCTCCTCTTAAGGAAATGATTTGGAGCTTATTCAACGGATACACATATGGCAGAATTTAATATAATAGATGCAAGTTTCCTCATGATCTTTTCCTTAATTCGCAAACATGAGATATAAAGTTTATAAAATATTAAAACACTGAGGGTTTTTGGGTAATGTTGCTTGTACGTAGTGTGAATTAAAAATGGTTTCACAAAAAGAGAACTTTTAAATTGAAACGTCAAATGGAATCATACTTTCGAAATTAGAACACTAATCAAGTAAGGGTTACAATTTTGCAATACGCATAAATATTTTTGAAAAATCGTATATAATCTTCGAAATAACTAGTCCAAGTTGTAAAGTTTAAACGATATTTTTATCTGCCTATAGCAATTAAATTAATATAAATATGAATAAGCTTGAATTGAAATGTTGACATTTAATAAATATTAAAATGTAATAATATAAATAAAACGGGTTGGATAAATAAGGCAATAAAAAAAAGATGCTTGGTCCAGATAAAAAAAATGAAAGTGGCAACACCTTTAGTCGGTCATCTGTACAGCGCGGACGTAGAGGTCAAGCAGGTCACAATTACAACATACACCGTTACATAGGCATTACAAAGCTGTGATGGTCCAGTGGTTAGAAGATTTAAATCTTAACCAATGATTCTGAGTTCAAGCCACTGACTTTTTATTCACTTAATTTATGCTTATAATTCTTCTCGTACTCGATGGTGGAGGAAAAAATGAAGAGGTAAAGCTCATGTGGCGGATTAGAATCTGCCTAATGTTTCATCCAACCCGCATTTGAGTTCGTGTGGAGTTAGTGTCAGAGTAGGCTTCAAATCTTCTTCCGGGAGAGCAGGCACTTTTCCCAGTAGTGCAACATCTATTTACTGTTACTGATATATATGGTAAAGTTTGTTGATGAGATTATTGGCTTATGAACGACCAAATTACGTTACGTGCCTTTCATAACTCAACTGTCAACATACGTGCATACGCTCTACCTATTACCATATTCCTGGAACATTGGCCTTAAGATATTTCAACAATAAAATCAAGCTATTGTAACCACTAAACATTTTACTAGTTTTTCTTGGTTAAAAGTAAGTGATGCGCCACTATTAGTAGTTTTTATTAAGTGTTTTAATAGTTTTAATAAAATAGCTTATGGCAGCCGGGTCTCATTTGCGTAAAAATATGTCATACAACATAAAATAACAATACTCGTATTAATCATAAGGATGGTTTAAAACACTGATACATTTATTTTAATATTAACATATTTTGATTGTTATTTATGTAAAGAATTTCCTATAACAAAATTCCGCTATTTTATTTAAAGCGCCTTTAGCGCCTTACACTAATCTGGGCGAAAACAATGCATTCTATATTAGCGTGATGTTCGCTTTAAACAGATGATAAGATTGTTTCAAAATAATATTATGTATATCTTTTAATGGAACTACTTTGGTGTGTTTGTTTATATCTAAATACCAACATTACTCTACGCTCTACTTAACAATATAATTAATCATTATTTATTTTGTTTTGTTTCAGGTAAGCACATTTTTCATTTCGTGGCTATATAAATATTACTGAAAGATAAGTATTTTTTTTTTTTTTATTAAAACGTTAATCTAGTATTTCTGGCAACTTGGGTTTGGGTTAATCACGGAGTCTCTGAGCGCATGCTACCGTGTCGCCCGTAAACGCGCCTTCAAGCTAGAGATGTTCCCAGGGTACAAAGAAACCTCGTACTCTCGGCGACATTTACGGCAGGGGTAGAATATCTGCATAGCGCGAACGCATTCTTTATATTTTTAATTAAAAGAGAAGAGGGACAGTTATTTTTTAGTAACGTTGAGTATGTGTGAGTGTACCTTGTGGCCTTAATATAAATCTTATCAAACATTCAATTACAAATTGCAACAATGATTGATTCTACCACATATTTTGGTGTGAGAACGTTTTTTTAATATATGCATTGTTTTAATATGACCCAGTTTCTTATGAGTCTACTTGTGAAACAACGACTGAGATTTTTGAATGTGACGATAAATATTTTTAAGGATCGAATGCACTTAGCGACGAAATTATCGCGATCGTGACTAGGAAACATTAACAAAGCAACGTCAGATGCTGTCTTAGATATTGACAACTCTTGTCAACATCTGTGACAGCGTCTGCTAAATTTCCCTCAGAAAGCATGATTACTAACGGATTGGGATATCGATCTGTGACAGAAACAGAGAAGGCATCTTCTATGTGTGCACACACATATACATTATATAATTAATATTATACAGATAGACATACTGCGAAGGCCGTCTTAATGGTAAGTGCTCACGTTCTCCTTTAGACACCGGAAATATATGAAGTGTAAATACCAATAATGCCCCGTCGTTACCATATACTGCATAAAATGTATTTATGAAATAAAATCTTCCAACTTAAAAAAAATATTTCTAGTAAAAATGTTCTTTGGTTCGAATTTTAAAAGATTAACATATATTTCCTTTTGAATAAATACATACATTAACGGCCTGTAAATTTCCCACTGCTGGGCTAAGTCCTTCGCTACCTTTGAGGAAAAGGTTTGGCGCATATTATATCACGCTACTTCAATGCGAGTTGGTGGAATATAGTCGTACATATGGCAAAATTTCATTGAAACTATACACATGCAGATTTCCTTACGATGTTTTCCTTCACCGCCGAGCACGAGATGAATTATAAACACAATTTTTTTTTTTTAGCATTATCTGCCCGTAAATGTCCCACTGTTGGGATAAAGGCCTCCTCTCCCTTTGAGGAGAAGGTTTGGAGCATATTCCACCACGCTGCTCCAATGCGGGTTGGCGGAATACACATGTGGCAGAATTTTGTTGAAATTAGACACATGTAGGTTTCCTCACGATGTTTTCCTTCACCGCCGAGCACGAGATGAATTATAAACACAAATTAAGTACATGAAAATTCAGCGGTGTTTTCCTGGGTTTGAATCGAAATCATCGGTAAAGATGCACGCGTTCCAACCGCTAGGCCATTATAAAACGCAGTTATAGTAACATTTGCGCAAAAAAGCTCACATGTCATATTAATAAATTTGTTCACAAAAGCAAAAAGACGGACTTTGGTCCGTTATTGTCTACAACGGACCGTTTCTCAAGGCTCAAAGCCTTTCTTGATATTTCCTTTTCCGTTTGACATTTAAATAAAAAAGGTATGATTATATCTTTAAATATATTCGATTAATTTGATTTTTCTGATTTTTGTATCGTCTGTAAAACTTCAAGGTCGAATTTTAGTGCAACATTGTTATATATCACGATTCTAAAGCAAATGGTGGAAACAAAAATATTATTTCTATTGATCTATTTTATAATAAGCGTTATAAATTCTCATGAAAACAAAACTATAGCGATCTATATCAGAAATATCTGTTGTATAAATTAATAAATTAACTCATAGAACCCGTTTACAAAATATTACTTTTACACTTCATGATATAAAAAAGAACATTTCCAAATATACAATTGTCATAAAACAAAATCATTGTTAAGACATAAAGCCCAATGCAAACTATATATATAGTTACCTAGGTAAGTACGGATACGTAGTTATTTCAATAGTGCAGCATAAGATAGTGAGTGCATTAGTCAGCATGAATGCAAGTTAGCCCGAGGTCGTTTTATTTAAACACGAAATTGATATCTGGCGAAAGGACCTTTTCAGAGCAATGATATATTACTGTCCGTACACATTATCCTTGTTTGTACGGATTTAGTTAAGTGTGCAATAAAAACTAATGACCTGTTACGTGGTCGAGTTATTATGTAAATAATATTTCATATAGAATGTTTATTTTTGAAGTTATATAGCAGTTAAGTGTCAAGTTTTTCGAAAGAAACAACTTCACATTTTATTTTCATTCTTTATTTTATTATTAATTAAAATTTTGAATGCTTAAATTTGTAAATGTAATTATTACTAAGTAGATTATTATTACTGAATATAATTTGTATATATAAATAAATTCACTAACGTGTTCCCTGCTACAGTAACAGTTCGGGTGTTTCGCGCAACCTTGCAACAAACACTCGTGTGCAAGACGATGTTGCAGTATCAGCTAGTGTTACACATTATTGTGCTATGAGCCAATGTCATGTATTTTAAATTATTTACAAACAGGTGTAGCGACAATATCAAGTACACGTGGATAATTGATTTCTTAGAAATTATAACATGTTTCACTATAAGGTTAATTGAAGGATTTTTTATAAATAATTAAGTATACCGTTGTTTACATTCCGTTACATATAATATATATTATATGTAACGGTTATAATATATATTATATGTTCTAACAAACAATTGTAATTGTATATAAATCCGACGAGCTTTCAACGCACAATTTAAACAATAAGGCATGGTGAATTTAAACGTGGAAAATTGGAACCTTGAAACTCTAATTCATATTATGTAGAGTCGGACTTCCTCGTTGGTTTGGTGAACTTATAGTCACAGATGCTGAAGTCCTGTTACCAAACTTCACCAAACATTATCAACTTCAAACAAACGTAAAATATATAGGGATTTTTTTAGAGGAATTATCTGTAGCAGCCCGGGGTTCAGTCATTGGTCATGCGCCTTAGTTTCAGTCGTGTTGGAATTACATGTATATCTATACATATCCTTACATAACAAGTTAAGGGAAGTTTAGTTTCAAAAGGTTCAAATTAAAAAGGAATTTAAATTATCCACGTCTGAATTTCACGTATATAATTGATTTATGTTCATGTTAAATTCGACATAGTACATTAATTGGTTTTCCTGTCAATTAAGTTGTTCAAAGGAACTGTGACGTCATAGAACATATACTTATAATTATCGTAAAAGGGAGTTTTTCAAGGTTATATTTAAACTTCCGCATTGAGACTAATTACTCGATTTTACATATTAATAATATTTATTTAAATTGGTTACGATTATTTATTTCATATTAATATGATTTATTTAATAATATTTAAATTATTTGTGTATATTTAACCATCATACTAATAACCCGACAAATTTCACGTTTACGTTTTTAAAAACGTGAACTGCAAAAATCTAAGCAAAAAGTTTTTTAGCTTAATATCTATCTTTATATGAGAAACGAAAATAATAGATCACTTGATGGTAATATTAACCATTCCAAACATCACTTTGGCTCTACGAGATAAGAAACTCTCTAGGGGTAAGATCGACAAGACCACATAGTCTAAATCATATGAACGGAACGGAATCATATGAACGGAAGATGAATCGGCTGATGTCATTTAGCTAAACGGTGCCATTTGATAAAATGCCTAGGTGTTTTGTTGAATAGCTAATTTAAACAATTGGCTGCGACATATACGTTATATTTATAAATGAGCACCGTTTAACAAATACATACAAAACAATATAATAAATAACTATTTTATTGTAAAAATATATTTATCAAACTAATAATTACGTTTCGCAAATATTCACAACGTAATAAAAGATATGTCACGCGCCAGATTAGACATTATACGGTCGTTTAGCAATGTGAAAGTCGTAGATTCGATATCTAAGCCCTTAAGCTATTTCGTTCCCAATAAACAATACAAACATGGCTAATTAGCCATAAGTCCGCCCGTTGTACAACACATCAAATATTTGTATATATTTTTATTTTTTGTTTAGTCCTAGGATTTCTGTATTTCATGTTTGTGGTATGCAATAAAAAACATTATCTTACCTCTGAAAATAAGGTTAAAATATTTACACATTTATTATTATACTAATTTGAGAAACAATGTTTTCGCCGGTATTTAATACCGCAGTATTGTTATTAAATAAGTGTAATTTTCCTTTGAATAAGCGTGTTATAGTTAATAAGTAATCAGGATTGAATATCTGATATGTCAAAACAGAAACAAGCCGTCTGGTTACGTGAAAGTTGTAGGTTCAATTCCTTGAGCTTTTTCCGTAGTGAGGCGCGATCTTATGGCTTAGATGAAATATGCACAATTGGAATGATTTACAGACAAATATATTTGTAGAAAATCCATAAATTTTGAAATTAAATATATTATTCTCTGGGCTGAAGTGTACTCTGTTGTTAATAAGACGTAATGTCATAGACCACGACGCTGCATTACAACTCAAAACTGTAAAAGAAGAACGGATTTGTTACATGATATTGGCAAAAAATCTTCAAACACGTCTAAATTTCCTTACAAAAATTATTGTTTTTTAATATATAGTACAAATTAAATTATAAGCAAATAAAGCATAAAAATACTTCTTAATAAAAAGGTTCTTGCTCGTATTTGAACCCGCTCCGAATAAGATCATAGAATGCTAATAACAAGACTTTACTTTATAACTAGACTTTACGCAATTTTAAAAACGCAGTTATGACCAAGAAATTAATAACATCGATTCCTCGCATAAATCAATCCTTATAATACAGTGCAACGTTACAAATATTTAAGTCTTAATGACTAATACAGTTTCTAGGCCGACGGAAATATTATAATTATGGGAACATTGGTGCAGTGAGAATTCGATGGCGAACGGTAGCACAGCGAAGGTCGAATCAACGGACGTTACAACAGCCCGTGTGAACCGGTTAAGACATTAAGTTTTGCATGCAGGCATAAATGAGCTTATAGCAAAACGGATACAGATAGGACAGGCTTCATTGGTCTAGTGGCTAAGTTACAAAGCTCCAGATAACGAGGCCTTAAAAACCGGATCGAGCTCATGAAAAGTTATTGGTAGTCAATAGTCATAATCTACATATTCCCATCAGCAGCGCAGAGTCTGAACGTTAGAAGTATTTATGTATTCCCTTCATTCAGAACGCACGTAATACTCGTACTGTACCTAAACTCTTTTTGGTTGAATCGAATTGTCCCATAGGATAAATGATGTTATCCTTTCCGATTCAGGCCACGGTTGCCACGTAGGAAATATTATATCATTCAAAAGTGTGTGCAAACTCAGATGCATTCTCTTAATCCGACCCAGACGGAAAGAGCTCAGACGCAGACATTTATCATGTGAACAAACTTCTAATTTCCGGGCTGTTATTGAAAATTTTTTACAGAAAAAACCCGATAACTATTTACCAGACGTGTGATTTGAACTCAGGATCTCGGAATTTGTGGTTATATCAAGCCTAGACTACACTAGAACAACGAGGCAGTCACATACGATGATGAAGGGTGATAAGAGAGTACACTAGAGTTTGCGTACACACTAATACTTAAGAGACTTTACATATAACAAAAAAATATTAAAAATATTGAATAAATATTTTGACTTTGACTTTAATTCCTTGTTCATAGACTGTTGCGTATTAGTGTTTTAATAAGCTGCGCATGCTTGCTCTGTAAATAATATACAATTGATACCTGCGTTTATAATGATTTGTAATTCATACCGATATCAGCACACGCAAGCAATGCCATTATCATTTTTGTTTTTTATTTTATAACTATGCTCGCGTTTTGTTTACATACATTTTAATTAATATATAAATAAATTGGGAGTCCAACTTATAAGCGGATGCGAAGATTTAATTACATAGAGCGACCGCAAAAGTGTGTCCACTCCTTAATAAGTACGGACTATGTCGTTTCTTAAAGTCTACAAGTAAAGTGCCTGTAAATATACCACTTGTGAGCTTACTGAGCTTCTGTCGTTTTTTGTTGTACAGTTTTGGAGCTTATTCCAGCAAAGTGTTCTACAGCGCTGCGCAAATTAAGTACATGAAAATGTATTGATGCTTGCGTAGGCTTGAAACCCCAGTATTGAGTTTACATTTACGTGTTCTGACTTAGTAGTAAGAACATAGTAGCCTTTAAAGGCTGAGGTAATGTTGTCAAAACCTCCGCCCTTAAAGGCTTAGTATTTATTATTTATTACTTTATTAAGGAAAATAAATCGTATCGTATATATATCGTTAAACTGAGTCATACAAAATATAGTAGAGTTAAATAAAAACATCTACTCAAAGCAAACACAGGATTATAAACTTTGAGTTTCATAATGATTTAAAGTGGAAAAACTATCAAATAATACCTCAAAACGAATATAAAACAAACTCAAACTAACTAAAGTCAACGTTATATCGATATGGAATAATTAAACATAAGGAATACCTAAAAAAGACATTTCCAAATATTCGTCATCAATTTCGATCGAACTTGTAACCTTTAACACAGAACCAGTTGCAATGACGCCCACACCATTCAGTCTCATTTAAATACTCCATAATAAATTTTCAATATATAAACGACATACAGCTTTATGCACAAAGAGTTTTCATTTAATAACTAAAAAGTTACTTTTAATACTTAGCCGATAATAATTATTACACATTATTTATGACAATTACAAAACAAATCAAACTTATAAATACGATTTATAACCCTACGACTAATAATAATTAAGTCTCATTTTAATTAATACTTAAAATCATTTTATAATTACAATAATAAGCGGTGTAATCTAATTATATAGCAACAAATTCACATTGAACTGTTTATTTAATGCGACCTTAAACAATCGCCATTAAATTCGTAATAATTTAACTATATTATATAAAGCAAAGGTCGCGACTTACGGGACAATCTAATTTGTACGGTTATTCTCTGTATATTTGATTAAGACCTGAGATTAACCGCCAGTATCTAAAAGGTCAATCACAACAAAAATAAATTGAATTAAAGTGTTATTTCAAACCCTTTAATTGTATAAGTTTTAGACATCTATGTCGTTTCGGTTCTTAAAAGTGGATTTTACTTAATTGTGCTGTAGCAAAGGTTTTTTAATAAAAATACATATGAAGAACATGAATTCATAATTAAATGTAAAATACTTTTGATTGATTGACGTAATGTTAATCAATAAAATATATTTAAATAAAAATTACTTAACAAGTTATATTTGTTACTAGATTATGTTATTCTATTTTATAACTAAGCAATTTGATTTGTATTATCCCGTCTTATACCTAGTTCTTATTCAAAAAAATGTTGCCATAAAAATAATATTTTTATTCTAAAAAATAAAAACCTCTGCATCAAAGTCAAAAGTCAATAAAAATATGTATTAAATAATACAACGAAATCGCATGTAAAGGTTATTATTATATCTATACTTATACGTATATTTTTTTTCGTAGAAAATAAAAATAAAAAACAACTGTCAATCAAATGTCATATTTGTCAAAAATGGTTATGGACAGAGTGTTATACTGCAAAAGAACTAAAACATTTATTATCTTGGTGTGCATAACAGCTACGCTTGACATTCGCCAAACTTTACTAGGATACTGTCTTATACTTAGTGGCCATTGGTTGGCCAATTTTTTTTTTCAAAGCGTTCTCAATTTTGACTATTTATCTAGACATATATATGTCTCTATAGACGTATGAGCTGTCTATAAAGGTTTTGTTATTCTTTATATATTTCATCAAATTATTCGATCACCTGAGACATCTCCAATAAAATTTAGATCGTATAAAATCAATTTAAATATGATGACATTTTGATAACAAAGTCCTTTTGCCTTATTATCATATTTACAATAAATAGCATGAAACAGCTTCAACGAAGCTATTATTTATTTATGACAAATTGCTGAATTATTTTGATATATGCAAATGAATCCAACGCCATGCTAAATCAGTTTGTGTTATCAGCTTGTCATATTTTATGAGTGCGTTGAAAATTCCCTGAACATAAACATAATTCATACAAAATATAATGATAGGTTGTTTGAGCCAAGTACTCGGTAAATATTTGACAATTTATGTACGCGTATGTACTCGATCGAAGCGGGATAGTGCGGGAGCTTAGGCACTTAAAACTTCCCTTCTCTAGGTTAAGGAAAAAAACGATTACTTGTTATTTAAGTCGTTTTGTTTTTAAAAATGCATATAAGTTGTTGTCCCTCGCTACACTGTATTTGTTTTTAAATAAAATCTAGCAATGTAACAATTCACGGAGTAAATAAAAATATATATTTCAGACTAGCACAAAGCAAAGTCGGTCACGATATTCTACACACACAAGTTTAGGAGTTCAATTTTTATTTGATCAAACATCGATGTATTGAGCACTCTTCCTGTAGATATTAAATGACCTAAGAACAAAACGTACCAATATATAACAATACCTTTTGTAAATAAATATTTACGCCGTCAATGTATCTTTTAACAAGTAACGACAAATCATATGTGTTTTGATGAGTTTGTAATACGAATTAAGATTTTGGTGCATGATTTAATTTATAAGAATCTTCTAGAAGAATATTGAATACGAGGTCAATTCAGTTTAATTCTCAGCTTAGTATTTATTATAATATAACGAATATATTTATTGCGACGTTAATCAAAACAAACAAAAGTTAATGTAAAAATTCTAGACTCAGTACAACTAGAATAGAGCGAGGGAGACTGGCGCGCCCTTCGACCGGGTCCGGCTTCTAGTTCCGGTAGCGACCACTGACACACTAAATATGGAGGTGTCATTAATATAAAACAACTATTAAAATTGTATCGAGTACGTGTAATAACGCATTTTCGTAAAATGGTTCTTTGGTACTTCTTTATATAGACTAACATGATAATATATTTGTAATTTGAGATGTTTTTTAATATTTATTTGTTGATGTTCACACAGAAAGTATTTAAAAGTAATAATTTAAAGTTTATAATATAACAAGGCCTAAGTGCAGCAATGGACGTCCTTCGACTAAGAGATGATGAGATGAATATAACAAAACCTTAGTACCGAACGATTAAGGTCAAAGTCCTGACTCCTCAAGTTACAGCCTTTTATATGATCTTACTGGAAGTACCTACTCATTTACACGTTTCCCTTTCATAAAGTGGTACGTTGGACTCGCTGATGATGAGTGCCCAGGATAACTCACTAAAAAACCAGTGATACCCACTGCGTCTCTTGGGGTCACGGGCTCGCTTGCGCCTTCTTCTATAACGCTCTGACGATTGGTCCACATATACGAGCCTCCAGGCTAGAGGTGTTCCCGGAGTACCCATACTGTATCATGCCTAATATAAGTTTAAACAAATATAAATACTGAAATCATATAATTTCAAGAATCATTTTTACGCCTAATGATTCTTAAGTATTTGTTTAAATAGGATATGTGAATGTGTTATATGAAGGAAGTACGTTTTAAATTGATACAAGAGTTTTATTGTACTTGTAAAAGTAATTAATCCAATGCCAAAATAAATTATAATTTTATTATTTATAATTACAAGCTACTAAACCCCGGGTATTACAATTCTTATCCAGTTTAAAATGTGAGTGAGCCAGTGCTGCTACAAACTCAATGAACTAAATCTTTGTAAGATTGGTCGACTGGTCGTGTATGGTTTGAATAATATTTCTTATATTGTCTACGATTTGTTCGTCAGTCTGTGGTGATCATTTACGATTAGAGGACTAAGTTCTGTCCTATATTGAATAAAATAATATGTAAACTTTTTTTTTATAAACTCATTAGAATTAATATTGATCGTTTATATGGAGTGAGATTTGTATCAATTACCTTCTCCATATAAATGATCTGTATTATTGTTCGTAACTCCTCCAAGTATGACACACAGCAATACCGTACCAACAGTAATTAAAACTTCTTTTAAACTTTGATTATCTTGACTGATAGTGGAACTATAATTTGCCGGACCATATTGTTAATAAAAAAATGTTTCATTTCAATTATTTTTAACCTTGCCACGGAATTGTTTATCGAGTACAAGTATGTATTTATTGTTATTGATTTAAAAAAAGCAACTAATATTAAAAAATTGAAAGTAAACTTTAAAAATCTATGAAATTTTAAACATACTTTATTAGTTTCATTGTTATTCGTTAAGTCCAATCTCTCTTCAGTACTCTCGTGACGTGCTACTCAATCTCATACTCATATTGCAAATTCATTGAATAACTGGAATTAAGAAAAACAAAGAGTTTACTGTTTACTCTCCGTCTAAAAGAGCCATCGTGACGAAAATTATTCAGACTTCATCATCAAAATATTATTATACCGTAAAGAAATATATGGTTCAGTAAATAAGAAAATTAATAATAAAAATTTGGTGGGATTTGGTAGCACGGATGGGTACCGCCCACTCATCATATACTCTAACATCGAACAGAAGCCAGTGTAACTACATCCACAAGAGGTACCGGCGCAAGATTTATATTTATAAAGTCAGCATCCGCATAATAATAAATAAAAAAGGTTTGTTTTATGTAAACAACACTTTATGTCAATATGAAAGTAAAATGAACTTAAGCCTATTTTAAGTAAACTAATAGTTCAAGGATAATTAAAGGCACGCCTTCGTGAAATGTCTCCAGAGCATATGCGTTTCAGTCATAGGGTTGTCTTCTAAGTTCTAAGAAATTGTCATTGATTTTAATTTATGCAAAACTATACCAACGTCAATAGCAAAATGCCACCCAAAATCGAGGCTTAAACTTTTATAAAGTCAAAAGACAGCCTATAAATGTCCCGTTGCGGGGCTAAAGCCTTTGCGAAGAAGGTTTGAAACTGATCCATTCACATATGGAATAATATTATTGAAATTATACACATGCTGCTTTCTTGAATTTTTCTCGCGATGTTTTTCTTAACACCGAGTTGAGATTAATTATAAACAGAAATTAAGTTCATGCAAATCCAGTGGTGCTTGCCTGGTTTTGAACCCGCAATTGTTAGTTAAGATACACGCGTTCTAATCACTAGGCCATCAAAGCACATCAATTTTTAAAGCACTACGTAATTCTTTTAACTTTGGCGCCGAAACACCGGCTTTACGGAAATACTTATTGAGTCAGTAATGCAACACTGCAAACCGCTTAGACAAATTCTCGCCAAGAAAAATAATAACTATTTTTAGTTCTATATTTGAACCTCGGGACATACAGCTTAATCATATAACTAGAATATCTACAAGGAAGATAAATAAACACGTTACGATAAAAAATATATTAAAGCCGAATAAATTAAGACACGTGACATAAATAAATTATTTTGAAAGTAATATGTAAATTTAAAACATAAAATAAAACGAATACCTACCGTGTAAGTATTTTAACATATTAACGACTATCAACATACGTTAACGTTAATATGATACGTTATTTATTTATATATTTATTAACTTTTAAATGAAATTAGATAGAATTACGGCGACAGCGATACGAGGAAAATGTTATTGGATGTTAATGTTTACTGCAAGTATCTATTTTTAAGATTTCAATAGAATATATTTCTTCTTCATTCTTTAAATTATTTCTTGGGAACTGAAATTATGTCCCGTGTGGCTGTAGTTAGTACTGGCATCCTTCAAACCGGAATACAACACTACCAATTTTGGCTTTTTAACGGTATATGATATGATGAACGGATGGTTCCTACCAAGACGGGTTTCTACAAAACACTACAAACCAAGAACTAACTTTTATAATTAAAACCTAAATAATTGAATGGGTTCACTATAATTAATATCAAGTATTAGTCTATATTTATTAATAAATTGAAATCTTCATCGTCCAACTTTAAATGTTTACGGTGAAACGTCTCAATTATCAACTCGTTACAAACCGAAAAAATGTAATACACATTATAACTTAACTTAGTTTTGCTTGACAAAATAGCAAAATATGTTATTAATAGAAATTTATAAGAAATTTGATTGTCTTGTTGGTTCAGAGGTAAGTTTATAAGGCGGACACTGAAGTCCCGGCCCTAAACTATCGAAAGGCATGTTTAGTTATGGCTCTTGCGCATAAACTGTTATTGGTTTGCGTCCTATCGTGTTATAAACAAAAATTAAGAAATTCTATACAAACTCTCAGTGATAAAAGTTGATGCACCCGCTATTAAAAAAATAGGGCATTTTTCTTTAAAAATATTTTCATAAGGATGTCCTGTGATGTTCTTAAATAACTTAAGCTGTTTCATATACATATCAGTCGGTAAATCTGTAAAGTATCACTGAAAATAATATAAATTTATAATTATGTACCAATTGTTAAACTGAGATAATTTTGTAATAATAATAATAAAAATCTTAAGGCCGCGAGTAACATAATTTCGAAAGACGGCACGAGACGATTTTTGCTGGCCTTAGCCTTAAAACTATTTCATTTCGTTTAATTTATCATATTAACAAATTCTTGTGAGGAAATCATCTGTTGAC
Organism: Vanessa atalanta; assembly: GCF_905147765.1. Taxonomy (NCBI): domain Eukaryota; kingdom Metazoa; phylum Arthropoda; class Insecta; order Lepidoptera; family Nymphalidae; genus Vanessa; species Vanessa atalanta. The sequence continues at coordinate 12,390,686 of NC_061877.1, forward strand.
GATCGCAAGTGAACGCGTTTATATGATACGACACGTTTTCGACACGATATTCTAATCATTGATTAAATAAAAATAATGATAATAGTTAATTGCGAATTCTGTAAGAGAATAAATTATATTATTTGAAGTGTTTTTTTTTTTTATATGAAAATATATTACGTGACTAAAATGGCTGGTGAAAAAGAAGCACTACTGAGCTTTTTGCCCCTTATTCTCGGCACATAGTACTTCATACCTTATCAATGCTATCTTCAATTCAATCCTTAAAAAAAATCCTTGTAAAATTACGATGCAAAACTATTTGTATGTGCCTCTTTTGATAAAACATATTTTTTTATTTGGATGCTTATTGATTAAAATTTTAACTTTGATATTGTAAGTGTAATGTTTGTACATTTTATGTGTAACTTATTGAATTCATAGCTAAACATTTCTGTCACGATGACGTTTCCATTAACTCAGATATACGAGTTTTTAACTGTTCAAAATTACTAAATGTACTATAGTTAAATATACGTTCTTTTTCAAAATTTATAAAACTTAAATATTATAAGGAAATTTATTATACTATTTAAAAAATGTCAATGTATTCGGTAACGTTCTTCTAAACTTAGAAGTATATGCTTTACTGACTAAATTTACTGGCATATCAGCTAAAATATCCGGTAATTATTTTTCAAACTTAAACTTAATTAAAAAGTAATATCCAGCAAAAAACAAGCACAATTATCCCACTGAGTATCTCTCACTGAGTGCCTTTGTTGTGTCTTTCCAAACCGGTAATACAATTTTAGCGATCAATAAGAAAATTTTTCACTTCTAAAGAAATTTGAATCCTCACGACAAAAAATATCGTAAGCTATAAACCACATCGAGATCTCAGCCAATACAATTATGTAATTACACTTACTTCTTAAGTGACCTGCATTTGGTATGTACAAAGTTATTCAGGTAAGGAAGCAATAAATTTTCTACGAATTATCAATATTGATAACATTTATTGACTACATATATTGACATATGTGAGAGTGTTCGCGTTTATGCTTCGAGGAAAGCTGACTGGGTACTCGGTCGATCAAGTATCAATTTATACTGTATCGATGTGTTCTGGCTTGAAATGTTAGTGAGCTAGTGTAATAGGATTTAATATCATGGCACCCATCACCCGTGACCGAAAAAGGCTCAAGCCTAGTAAGCGGTACATTGACGGTTGAAGAAACTGTGTCTAGTTGTTGTCAGCGTTGACATATCGTAACAAAAAGCATTTAAATATTTAATTATAATATTTAATTTAATATTTCGAAAAAGGAAGTCAAGTTCGTTTCTTTTATACTTGGCATTTTAAATTTAAATGCATCTTTCTTTAATTGTTTTGTTGCGAAATTATTTTGAAAATGTTTAAAATTTCGGATTGCTATATCAAATGGTGTTCTCGCTCAATGTGAATATTTATATCATTCAAAATTATAATAAAACCGGATTTTCCTCTAAAATAAAATTGGAACTTAATTAGCAGCAAAATTTGTGTAATTATCTTAAGTTGTCTATAAAAAATCAGTAATAGTTATGCTAAAAAATTGCAAACGCATAAATTGTCATATATTTTAGTGGAAACGCACCTTAAGAATGACGCATAACACAAAGCGGATAGTTTGGTTGCGGATTTTATTTATAATAAATACATTTTATTGACTATATAAAAAAATGCAGCAATTATTATTAATTAACATTTTACCTAAAAAAAAGGATGAGTTATTATTTGATTATATTAATCATATAACGACGCCTGAGTTTATAATTAAATTAGCAACAAAACAACGAAAATCTAATTTAACGTTCAGTTTTGTATTATCATTATTTTTTGTAATTCGTATAAAGAGCTAATTGTTGCTTTTTGTTGATACATCCTGCTAAAACCGACATTCCAAACATTAAAATTGGCAACCATACTTTATTCCGAAAACCTGTAAAATTACAATATCCCACCACTGAGTAAAGACCTCTTCATCTCAAGGAGAATGCTTAATCATAATTCCACCACGCTGCTAGAACGGAAAAGTATGGTTTGAAAGATAAAATTCAAGTGTAGATACATGGTGGTAGGGCTTTGTGCAAGCTCGTCTGGGTAGGTTCCACCCACTCATCAGATATTCTATCGCCAAACAGCAGTACTCAGTATTGCTGTGTTCCGGTTTGAAGGGTGAGTGAGCCAGTGTAACTAACGGCACAAGGGACGTAACATCTTAGTTGCCAAGGTTGGTGGCGTATTGGTGATGTAAGGAATGGTTAATATTTCATACAATGCCATTATCAGGCGGCCCATTAGTTCGTCCCCCGACCGATATCATAAAAAAAAAAGTATTCTAGACTACCTCAGCTATTTTTGGTTAAAGTATTTGTTCAATCAATATAAACTTAATTAAAATTGGCTTATGAGCCCATTTTAATAGAAATCTAACATAAATGAAAATAAAGGCAAATAAGTATAAAATTGCATGATATGTTTATTGTTATATTAACTTATTTACAACTTGAGATTGAGCAAGTTATAAATTTTTTATACTTAACAGCATACGGTAGCCGCGAAAGGTGTTACAAGGTCGGACTTCTGCGCACTATAATCGCCTGTTATTTGCTTCATAGTACCAATTGTCAACGATTATTATAATTTTTATTACATTCGTCAATGATACGTTTTAATAGCTGGTCAGTTTTAAAATGCTACACGAGTGAGAAGTATACGTTTTATATTTGTTTATATTGTCGTAGGTCTTAGGCCCTTTTGGGTAGGTACCCACTTATCATAATATTCAAATTCAAAATGCAATGATACATATTAAATAATAATAAATATTGGAAAATATCACATACATTACTCTGATCCCAATCCAAATAGCTAAAGCACTTGTGTTATGGAAAATCAGAAGTAACAACGGTACCACAAACACCCCGACCCAAGACAACATAGAAAACTAATGAACTTTTTCTACGTCGACTCGACCGGGACCTCGGAGTGGCGTACCTATGAAAATCGGGGTACACACTACTCGACCACGGAGGTCGTCATATTGTTGTGTTCCGGTTTGAAGGGTGAGTTAGACAATGTAACAATAGGCACAAGGGATATAATATATTCGTTCTCACTGGTGACGCATTGGCGATGTAAGGAATGGCTAAAATTTCTGACGTGACCATCAGGTGGCCGATTTGCTCGTCCGCCTACCAGTTTAACATCGTAATATGATTGTTTCCTTTTCTCCTCTTAACTTAAATTAGCCAAGGGTTACTTTCGCATTATATTTCGCATACATACTAGTATTAATACGTACTATATAGTGTCATTAAAAGAAAAAAAAACATGATATTTAATTACAGTATACAAATTATTAAATCCTGCTAACATTTTATATAAATGTGAAAGTTAGTTTATCTGGGTGTCTGTTACTTTATCAAACAGCTGAACATATATGGATGAAATTTAGCACAGAGTACAGTTTTAAAATAACGATTCGTGTAATATGGAAATCTAACAGAACATGTATTCATGTTTACATTGTAAATGACATAGAATGTTTACCGTAATACGTTCGACGAGCGTTATGTACTACAAAAAGTTTGCACGCCGTTGCGTTAAAATCGCATCGTGTTGCATTTGCTCCGCTGTTTAGGCATCTCGCAAACAATAACGAGTATTTAACAAGCATTTACGCTGGATATAGGTGGAAATTTATACTGCATAGAGTATTCCGAAATGCGTGACCTTATTACTTATACAATTGTTATTAAAATACCGTGTGAATTAAATTATAATCGGAAAGAAATAAAAGATAAGGAAAGGTAGAAAGGATAAACATATAGCACTTTTTACTTGCGTGACAATTACTGTCAGTTCACTCTTCGGTAAGCTGCGTAAAAGTACTTCGCAATTATTCTGAATTGTCAGAAGCTTAGATTTTTTTTTATGCCATTGGTTGGAGGACGAACATATGGGCCACCTGATGGTAAGTGTGGTCACCACCGTCCATAGAAAAAGGCGCTGTAAGAAATATTAACCATTCCTTACATCACCTATGCGCCACCAACCTTGGGAACTAAGATGTTATGTCCCTTGTGCCTGTGTTTACACTGGCTCACTCACCCTTCCAGCCGGAACACAATAATACAGAGTACTGTTATTTGGCGGTAGAATATCTGATGAGTGGGTGGTACCTACCCAGACGGGCTTGCACAAAAGGCTACCACCAAGTAAAATATAACAAATAATAGTAGCATGACACCGCGTAGAAAGTATCGTGGTCAGCCACCCGGCAGGTGCGATCGTGGGTCGTTTTAGGTTGTTAAGATATGAATTGAAAAAAAAATGTGATTTTTTATTGTTATCCCTATCAGCTTGTTTGCAATAAACCTAATTTAATAACACGCAAAAAAAAATGTTGTATACACATGTAAAGTCGATTCATACCGAATCGATATAGTACACACGATATTGTACAATGACTATAATGTCACTATGATAAATTGATTGTATGTGTGCGTTTATTTATGTGTGTGTATATTTTCAATAAATTAATGAATAAAAAAGATTGTTGCAAACTATTTTTCAGTTATATTAAATGTATATAATTAATAATTTTCAATATTATCATGTTTTTCAATATTATCATTTTTTTCTTTTCGTTTTATATTTGCTAATTTTGTAATAATAATGTCAATTAATTTAATTTCTTTTTAATAATGATTAATAAATTTAATATCTAATTTTCTAATTTTAATTAATGAATATTTGATGCATGCTGTGATTACCTATAAAAAGAAATACAATTATCATGAGTGTAAATTATGTATTAAGTACCTATGTAATACAATTGTAATTTCTGTTGGTGATCCTTTTAAAATAAAAAAATAAAAATAAAAAATAAAATATAATTCCCGGACGCCTACTACGTAACTTGTAGATCTTACGTAAAATCAGTTTTACGACTATTTTCTTATTACGTAGGTGGTATGTTTGGACCGCACATCTATATATATGGAGTGCAAAAGTGAGTAAACACAACCATTACCCTCCTTCCAAGACTGTAGGACAAAAAAATCTTAACGAAACGCAATGACTAAATATCTCAGAATAAAAAAATAAGGATAAATATTTTAAAAACGTATGTGGCAACTATTGATATACTATGAAATTTCTTTACCGTTGTGCTGAGAGAAACATCGTAAAAAAAAACAGATTGTAACTATACACAAATCTAAAAAGTTGTCGCTATTAAAAAATAGGTTACATTTATACCTCTCTAGAGCCGAGATGGCCCAGTGGCTAGAACGCGTGCATCTTAACCGATGATTTCGGGTTCAAACCCAGGCAGGCACCACTGAAATTTCATGTGCTTAATTTGTGTTTATAAATTCATCTCGTGCTCGGCGGTGAAGGAAAACATCGTGAGGAAACCTGCATGTGTCTAATTTCAACGAAATTCTGCCACATGTGTATTCCGCCAACCCGCATTGGAGCAGCGTGGTGGAATATGCTCCAAACCTTCTCCTCAAAGGGAGAGGAGGCCTTTATCCCAGCAGTGGGACATTTACGGGCTGCTAATGCTTATACCTCTCCATGACGTTTATTATTAATGGTTAATTCAGTTACACCTTACTATATTTAAATTAAGAATAGAATGGGTTTGTCAATAAATTAACTGTGCTGTGAAATAAAAATTAAAAAGTTAAACAGCCTAACAGTTGTACTAAATATTGTTGTGTTCCGTTTTCAAGGGTGAGTGAGCCAATGTAACTGTAACACAAGGTATATAACATCTTATTTCTCAAGGTTGGTAGCAATGCGGTGCTGTAAGGAACGGGATGAAATGCGGGCGGTAATGACCATTTCACCAACAAATCATAAAAAATAAAGTGTTAATTGTCATATCATAAACAAGATTATTCACAAACAAGATTATATTATAAATTATATATCTATTGTATATGTAGGACTAGTTTATTATATATCTGTACTACAAAGAACCTGAAACTATGTTTCACTATGATTATTATCTTATGTTTTTTTTAAACCGGTATTCGTAACGTCTGCTTATGTTACCGCACGTACTTAAAGGTGTACGTTTAACATATTACGGTATTCAGTTTGTATGGTCTCAGTATCAGCGTTTTGTCTCGCTAAAGCGGGTTTTGATTTCAATATTGATGTACTTGTTTATTGTGAATAGAAAAATGTTTTTTTAAGTGTATCTACAATACTCAATTCTAACGAATTGCTAATATTCCTATTTACCCCTACAATTAAGCTTGTGCTAGGAGTGCTTGTGTAAGAAGTTGTTGTCCCCACAATAACTTCTTATATGTTTTGTAGTATCTGACGACCTCCGTGGTCGAGCAGTGTGTACACCGGTTTTGGGTAATGGGTACGCGACTCCGAGGTCCCGGGTTCGATTCCCGGCCGAGTCGACGTAGTAGTGTTTGTGGTACCGTCGTTAGTTCTGATTTTCCATAACACGAGTGCTTTAGCTACTTACATTGGGATCAGAATAATGTATGTGATGTTGTCCAATATTTATTTATTTATTATATAGCATTGCCCTTTTAAATATAGAATAGAAATAAAAGAATATCTAATTAAAATTTTCATTTTAAAATTTTTGAATCCTAAATATTATAATAATAACAATCTATAAAATTACGGAATTACTCACGTAATTGAATAGTAATATCTCCTACAGAATTTTTTAAATGCAATATTTATTTATTTAAAAATGATGATTTAGTTTAATGGCTTAAATAAGTATATCTAACTCAAAAAGAAACTCTACTGTGTAAATAATGACCGTATGAAATAGTAGAAAAAAAAAACAAGCAGCATTTTCTCATTGAATTGCATTTTCGATTTGAGACGGAGACAATAAAATGGGTAAATAACATGTCCTAAAAAACTACGTGTGTTTGTACTAATACGCTAAATCCTTTATAATTCAACTGCTACTCAAATGGAACAAAGTTATATTAATATATTTATGCTACAGATAATACAATACAGAATAAAAAAATATTCACTATATTAAGATAAACAAAATTATACATATTTAACAAAAGTTAATTTTGTTTATACTATTGTAGCTGTCGACCGCGGCTTCGCTCGCATTGTATGGGTTGTTCGTCAGGTTCTACGCATGTTACAGGCATAAAAAATAGCCTATGTGCGTCTCGGAGTTCAAGCTTGCTTTATACAAAATGTCATCAAATTCGATCCAGCGGCTTGGGCGTGAATGAGCAACAGACAGACAGAGTTACTTTCTTTATAATATTAGTATAGATTATGTTTATACATACTATTTATTTCACATTCGAAAGCAACGAAAACTTATCATTTGGAAAACTACTAACGCTAAATAAACGCTACCACTAGGGATAAACCCCAAAAATTACATAACGTACTTGCAAATTACAGTATATACAAAGATAATTTACAATCGGACTGATTCGTGTGTTAAGTAAGTTTCATTGATTGATGGAATCACTTGTAGCACGCATTCTTGCGATTCAATTAACTGAAATTAATGTTTATTGAATAACGCGATTCTTTATTAGCATTGTGTTTATGTATGTGTACGTGTAATATTCTAAACACACATATAAATCATCGATTGTGTTATTTACAGAAATAAAAACCGCTCTTTGCGTTCAGTAATGACGTTTCATATTGTTATTTTTTTTTTTTTATTTAAGTGCGTTTATACAAATCGTGTTACCAAAATATCCCTTAGCATTATCCTAGTTATGTAATTATATTTATAATTTGATTTAAACGACAATCTTAATATGTATAGAAACTTTAAATTTAATTTTTAAAAATACCCTCAAATATAACAACAAAATACCAAAATAATCACTATGTTTTATATACCAACAGCTTTAAGTCAGAAGTATAAGCTATTGTGGTGATACCAATTTTACCCTACCCTACCACCACCACGTCTGATCAAGTGTCCTTTCCAAACCTATTTTAATTCCATTGCCCGTTTTCGAACATCTCAAACTTTCGCCCTAAGTTGGACTTCGATGCTCGGAATGTCGTCTTGCAATTTCGTTCTAAGCATAGCGGGCAATAATAAAAATACTTATTTACAAATATTCGTCCAACTTTCATCAGTCACATCGATCTGAATGATTAGCATTAATGTTACATGTGTTTGTTAAAATTAAGCACTTATAAGTTTTCTTAATTAATTAAATTAAACTCAAATCCTAATTATAACTATATAATTAACTAACTGTCCATACTGACTTCGTGCTGGCAACATTGATATACTTACATATATATTACAAGTTCCGCCTTCCCTTGCCCTTTAATGTTCGAAAATTTTTTGTAGCTTCTTCGTCGTAAAAGGAGTATTTATTGTAAACTTCAAATCAATGGGACCTTTAGTTTCAGAGATCTCATGATGAATCAATCATCAAATAAGTAAATAAATTTCTTACTCATTGATAGTTAAAAGGAAAACCAGGAGTTGAGAAGAATCGGCGAAAGAAACTCAGCGTTTTTTTTATTGTTTACAATTTTCAATAAAACAAATAAATAACAATCAGCCATCTCTAAATGAAATAAGTATTTATATATGTATCTTTATAATTTAATTTACCAAAAATAAAATTTAAATTAGACGATAAATGTAGCAAGAGAATTTATTGCATATTACATATATGCAAATTGAAGTGCTAATGGGATGAGCAATTTATCTAAATAGGCAATTAATATATCAGTATTGAGCTATAAAATCGATTCCAAATCGCCTTACTAATTACCTAGTAAATAGTAGAGTGACCAAAATTTGGAGAATTATCGGGATAGTCCCGAGTATTTATAAGCAAATGTCCGATTTTTTTATGTCGCAATTACAACTCGATAGTTATACAGTACTTTCAGTAGTTACTTGTTGGATACATATACATTGAAATAATAATTATTTATTTATCTCTTGAAAACCAAATTGCATATAGCATTTGTTTTTATTTATACAAGTAGCACTAGCATACGCACGATTTTTTCAGACCATATGTCTAAATCTAATTTGGGTCATTACTCCCCTCTCAATGGAATTATGAGAGCCTATAATTCAATAAGCGGAGACAATAGATATTTTCGTTAATATGAAAAAAATTTAAAATAAAATATTAACTATAATTGCTCAAAATTGTTGGTTAGATAGTTTAATTGTGTTCTTATCTTTATTTTAATTTATTGTTGTTTTGTAATAGTCTTTAATTAGCATTTTTTACCTTCCTTTTGTTGTCACTTAACTTTTATTTTGTGCATGCTGTTATCACCTATAAGTAAGATACCACTAGTCTTATTTTTTATTCATCTGTATTGTATCTGGATTGTTTTTAGTGTGTATTTTGTTGGTGATCTAATAAATAAATAAAATAAATAAATAAAAATAAAACTTGATATTCTTTTTATGCCGACACGTTTCATTTTGAATATTTAAGAATAGAAACATTTTAATTTGTATCGACGTAAACGCAAAAAAATATTTGTATCACTTGAAACGTTTTGTTAATGATGATTTTAAGCAGTAGTTCAATCTATCAATACCTATTAGATTGAACTACTTCATAATGCTAAACTATTTTACACGTTAAACTCCAAAAAATACATTATACAGAAACATGTAGGCACAACTTCCGGACTACATATAATAAATCAAATCAAATCAAATCAATTTTATTCAAGTAAACTTTACAATGAAGTGTTTTTGAATCGTTGATATTTAAATACTACCAAGGGGGGACAGAGAAAGGGACTTTCTGACTGTAAAAAGCACCAAACGGATTTTCATACGGTTATAACAATGTCCTGAGTTATTCTGAGGAGAGTTTGTGTGCATGATTTATAAAATTTTTGTATAATTTGGTTGAAGTACAATAATTATTGTTAAAGGTTATAAGTAGGGCCTTATTCTCATCTTACGAATCCGAGATGAGTAACTATTATACAGAAAACGCCATCTGTTGTCGAAAAGGCGAAAAAAACGTTTTAATCTTAGGAAGGTTTTAAATATAGGAATATTTAGATTGATTCGTCGAGAAGATTGGAATTCTGATTCGCGAAGAAATGCTTCTACCATCCCACACGTTTTAAGTGTACAGTAGCTGTTTTAAATTTTTATTTGTCTGTACTTACCACTTTAATGTATTTTTGATGTAAATAAAGTTTTTAAATATTTTAACAAGAAAACAATATAAATTTAATCATATCTTCCTCAGATACTTCGTGAGCACAATCCTGCAGTTCCAAATTCACCGCGCTCTCTGCTCAAGAACAGGCCAGTTTATCCCGGGCGACCCATCTCGTCCGTTGCACAAATGTGACATCTACCGGAACCCGGAGGCTGGAAGGATTTTGACGTAAGTAAACTATAAATAATCTAATAAGGCATACAATTCGGTCCATTACATTACATACATACATTAGCAGCCCGTAAATGTCCCACTGCTGGGATAAAGGCCTCCTCTCCCTTTGAGGAGAAGGTTTGGAGCATATTCCACCACGCTGCTCCAATGCGGGTTGGCGGAATACACATGTGGCAGAATTTCGTTGAAATTAGACACATGCAGGTTTCCTCACGATGTTTTCCTTCACCGCCGAGCACGAGATGAATTATAAACACAAATTAAGCACATTAAATTTCAGTGGGGCCTGCCTGGGTTTGAACCCGAAATCATCGGTTAAGATGCACGCGTTCTAACCACTGGGCCATCTCGGCTCTCGGCCATTAAATAGAAATAATTGTTAACCAAATCAGTTAAATATTTTATAATGTCTTTAAGCATAAACATCTCATTTATTTTAATGATGAAAGAAGAAAATCTAGTATTTAAGCACAATTATTTAAGCTCATCGATCAATAACCGTAGTTAATTGGCACTCGAGTCATTCTTTACAATAGTGGAATTTCTCTCCGATTTTTATACATAATATAGTAATATCTTCCAATTTTATGCAATTATTAACGAAGTTACATAAATCACTGCAATCAATCTAAACGTATTCCAGTAGCAAATATTTGTTAAAGCGTCAAACTCAAATACAATTATTATTAGCTTAATAAATAATAACTACTGAATTTAATTTCTGCGTGGCAGTATTGTTGTAATACTTACCTACGCATTTCGAAGTAATTCACTATTGTAAATCGATTTAATTTTACATAAACGCGGCATATACATATACAAAACTAATGTTATTTTATTTATTTCTATGTTTGTCAAGATATTATATTCAAGCTGGACAACTAACGTTCTTTGCTCTTCATGTGGGATAAAGTAATTTATTTCTAAAAAAATATTTTTTTTGTAAATTGTTTTTATTCTATCGGAGAGGAGAGGCAATGGGACTTGATCGTAAGTGAGTACCACCGTCCATGGATACTCATGATGATGATAATGAAACCATTGATGCATTGAACCAGATGATGGAACCATTCCTTACATTGCTCATTTGTCCCTTGTACCCGAAATTATATGGTTCACCCTTCCAACACAGCAATACTAATTTCTACTTTAAAGAACTGTTATATATAAGCCCTATAAAGATTTGCTTGCTTCTTATCTGACTCTAAAAAATACAATCCAACCGAAGCTTACCTACACGTTTTATTAATCAGAAATTCTTATAAGAGTCGAGAGATAATTAAAAACTCCATAATATAAACAAGAGCCTCAACAGCGCCGCATTTAAAAGATAATCATTAATATTCCGCAAGCGACTTAAATATGGTATTAAGTAACATTACCTAACTTGCATATTCAATAGAATTCCGCAGTACCAACTAAACTATTACAACTCTTTCAAACTAAATCACACAGCCTATCATTTTGAGACGTGTACTTGTATTACTTAACAAGAACCAGGATATTATGGAACAAGATTATTTTGAAACATTATTCAGTTATCTAATTTATCTAAACACGCTCGTGTTGAAACATCAAGTAATTTTCAATAACTTATCATTGTCAAAAATAACTGTGAATATCCACTTAAATTTATTCTGCACGACTAGTCCAAAAACTCAAGGTTATTCAAGGTAAGTAATTAGATTATTTGGAGTTGAAGGACCGATGGTCGTTAGAGCAGATGAGTCCTATAGTAGAGACGGAACCCTTAGCTTGCTTAGCTTGGTGGACCAATAACTTGAAGAAAATGACGAGAACCGACTGGAGGCGGTTAACAGAAAATCGAGAGTTTTGGCGCATCTTGGCCTATGTTCAACAGAAGATAAAGAATACCTAATGGAGATGATTAAGATCTCATACTGAAGAACCAGCAACTCACTGTTAGAAAAAAGCTTTTGCCTTTAAACTGTTATTTACACGATTTGTGATGTTTTTAACTATAACGATGTAAATTTATATTGTTTTTTTTTAGTACCTGAATACATGGTCCATATATCATTTGATATCCCACATGACTAGGGACTAACAAATCGCTTAAAACCGACGTACGAAATTGCATCAAAAGTCTATAGACATTATACCAGGTTTATATGTAGTATATAATATGGAGACGGTAGTTAGCGCAAGCGCAATGAAATACGAAAAAGAGGAGCCCAGTATAACCACATCTGCTTAAACATATAAACACACTACAGAAGAGAGTAAAAAAAAAAACACCTGATTGACCTTGAAACTATATTTCAACTCCCATACTACAGGATTTCCTAGTTACAATCATGAGGCATGTGAACGGCTATGATTAATATTTTATAAACGTGTATAATTGTGACCTTCGACAAAGTATAAGTGCGAATGTTATTGATCGTATTACGTAAATTGTTATACTTAAATGGGCAACGATTTACCGTCGCTATGATCGGGAAATGCGTAAAAATATTTTACTACATATTCGGTATGGGATTACTGCGTTCTTCTTTTGAAAGATACGAATAGATAAGCTTATCGTTTTGTCCTTGTTTCTCCGATCTAATCGTCTGAAATAGGCATATATTTAATGTAAAAGATGTATCACTAACAAATATATAAAGGCAATATTATATATTTTAAGACGGCCGAGATGAACAAATTATTATAACATAAGATTATGGATTCAGATCACACGAGCAATAATTTACATGTTCATAATTCGTGTTTATAATTGATCTCCTAATCTCGATGATGGAAAACATCGTGAGGAAACTGCGTGGTTAGTTGAAAATATATCTCAAATGATAAAACCAATTCAAACTAGAAAAGCTTGCGTGAAATCAGTATAAAACAAAAGAGGAAACAGTCGTAAACTTAATTTATCTGTTGTTTGGTTTTTGTTATCTGTACGTAAATCTGTGCAATTTGAGGAAGAATCTATTCATAGAACTTAAGACTGAAAGAAGATAACACTGAAGGAGGGTGGAATTAACAGTCACAACCCAACTTACAGTCTTTAGTCAGAACCTTGAACAGACTATTTGTGTCTATCTTTTAAGCTGTAATCTCTCATATCCGAAAGTCTATTTGTGTGTGTGCAAACTGAATTGAAATAAACTATATATAATATACATTATGAAAGTTATTCCATTGTCGCAGATCAAAGAGTGGTGTGTGAATTAAATGGAGAAAATAAAACGCGATCAATTGTCGTCTGACAGGAAGTGGTCACTTTGCTTAAGGGCATCATGCGGGTTTTATTTATCGTTAACTCGGTTAGCGTCAGCTCGGATTATCTTTTGTAACAGATCCGATGCGATTCGAAGTGTGATTTATAAAAATAGTTAGCAGATACTTTCATCGCGATTAAATTTGTGAAGAAATTTAAAATTATATGTACATAAATTTTTTACTCTTTTAAAATTTTATTATAGATGAACATATAGATGCATATGGCTGGATATAAGGTGGATAATATGATTTTGATTTACATCAATGTTTTGACAAGAATAATCACAATGCAAATATAAACTTAATACTTCGCCAAAAAAATGTGAAATACATTATAATAAAAAAAATATTAAACTATTTCGGTCTCTCTCGTTGATTTGATTGCTCGTACGACAAATAGATAATATTAGGAACACAATTGCTAGTTCTGATAACATTTAACAGCCACGGTGAGAATACTAAATAATGAGAATACTTTCTTTGTCTTCTAATCATGTAGTCCTTAATCACGGATCACAAGAATTAGTTATTAACACAAATTCGAAGGCGAGATGGGCCAGTGGGTAGAACGCGTGCATCTTAATCGATTATTGCGGAGGGTGGTGACGACGCTATCAGCAGATTCATCGGCCGAGCGGTGGGTGCTTCAGAAAGGACCATCCTAGAGCACAGCCTCAAGACATCTATACATAAACGCGAAAACATGCACGTTGCATGTGACTAATTTCAATGAAATTCTGCCACATGTGTATTCACCAACCCACATTGGAGCAGCGTGGTGAAATAAGCTCCAAACCTTTTCCTCAAAAGGAGAGGTGGCCTTAGCCCAGCAGTGGAAAAATTTACAGGCTATTACTGTACTATACTGATAAATTAGGAACATGAAAACTCAATGATGCCAAATAGTTAACTCGCGATCATATAATTAATAATGAAACCGCCTTAATAATTATTAATAAAATCATTAACATTTTAATTAATGTAAATAAATTTTAATTAACGTAACCGTAAAGATATAATCGAGTGCGGTGACTGCGTTTATTCGTTATGTCAAAATTTTGTAATTGCAATTCTGAAATAACAAGCTCGGGAGAACAGTCCAAACTTCCCGGTTGCACCAGTGACCGTATTACAACCGGTTGTGTACAATTATACATATGAAATCAATTGATGTATATCTAAGCTTAGATTAGTAAGCTGAAAAAGCTATTGGTCTGTTTAAATACACCAATGCCAGTGCGATTCGAATCGACTATTGTCTTACATAAATGATTTAGCGAAGAAGGTTATACTTACTGATACTAAAAATGCGAAATTATTTATGTGTCCCTCAGCATGTTACTCTTTCTCGGTCAAACTATGAACCTAAATCGATAAATTTGGTGTAAGGCAAGCTTAAACCCCTAGAGACAAGGTTTTTTATATTTATCCCAAAATTTTACTTTTGAGAAATGAGATTTAAAGTAAAAAACTTTAAGCCTCATTTTCCAAAAGCCACATTATGAGACTTTAGCTTTTTTACCTATCAACTGACAATATTTACAATGTAAATAAATTTATAAATCATGCATGTACAATGTACAAAGCACTTTTGAATCGTCATTTAACAAACTATTTAAAGTAAAGCTACCACCGGTTCGGAATGTAGATTCTACCGAGTAGAACCGGCAAAAAACTCAGTAGTTAATCTTTTTCGACATATAAAAATACAGTCATGTTAGTTAAGTACAATTATATATGTATGTTATGTCTCCTGCCTGGACGTCAACAAGCATTAACTCCACGCAAACACATTCCCTCTGCAAACAAAAACACAAGAATAACTAATGAATGGATGGTAGTACGAACCAAAGCCCTACAAATAAGTAAAAGTCAATATCTACTTACAAATCTAAGAGAGCACTTTATCTTAAAACTGAAACTAGTATATATGTATAATGTATATACATCCCAACTAAAACTCGCTGTTCTTACATAAACCTTTCCAGATGTTAAACCATTTGATTGCATTTGTAACATTCCTGCGAGCAATGCTCAACGTAATCTAGCACATTACTTGAAAACAACTGTAAACTAAAAAATATTTATTATGCAACATTTATTTAAAGAAATTACATAATATAGCATTGATAGAGTTCATTGACATGACTCGGTAAATCACTAATTACCAGTTCTTTCTCGTCTAATAACAAGTTGGCTTAATATATCATACTATAAGTTGGATACATAGGACATAACGTTATCTTGTCAGCAATATTTAATTTATATTTATTATTATTTAAAATTTTCAAAACACCTGCATATAAATTATAAAAATCTCATCTATTCTGGAAGAAAGCTTGGACCATATTCCACCATGCTGTTCCAATATATGATGATAGATATCCTTTTGGCCACATATCATCTGATACATGCAATTTTCCTCAATTTTTTTTCGCAATCTAATTCGTAATTAATTTTAAAATATTAGTAATGATAGTTATTTTTTTTACATTTGTGTTTTTCAATTCCGGGCTAAATACGATTAAAGATATTTTTAATACTTATAATTCCAACCTATATTTGGTGGTAGGGTTTTACGAGCATGTCTGGGTAGGTACCACCCACTCATATATTATACCACAAAGCTGCAATACACAGTATTCTTGTGTTGCGGTTTGCAAGATGTACTTCTTATAGCAGCAACCATCAGGTGACCCATTCGACCTCCCTACTTGTACTATAAAATTTTCACCTCTAGACAATATTCATTTCTACGTTTGCCTCTAAATTATGAATAAACGAAAAAAAAATCAGTTTTATATACGGTATAATGTTGTAATCAGTAACTCGTCTACATTGTAATTATTCAATTGATTTATAATATAAATTACGTACGGACATAAATAATGCAATTCTTACTACGGACCGATGGGCTATTTAATGATGTTAAGTAATGCCAGCATTTTTGTTATTACAAAACATATTAACTTGTTAAATGGAAATTTTATTATCAGGTCTAGGGAGCTCTCAATCACTGTAGTTTATTCATATTATTGATTGATTTTTTAGGGTTCCGTGCAATAGAACATAAATCCTTTAATATTGTTAAAATAAATAGAGAACAGTTTTGTATTTTTATTTTTAAATGAACTCATTTATCAAACCCATGACGATGTCCTTCGGAATGATTCGTCCACGGCTGTCATTATCAAGAGAGACTAGCCAACGCAGGACATATTAAAGTTCATATATATATGCGTACTATCATAATCTCCTTGGATGGCAATCCAACACGATTGAAAAGAGTTCAGACGCAGTACCAATGGCTTTGCGTGTTCTAAGAAAAGTTAGGTGCAGCTCTGAATGATCACATTTGACTTTGACTTTGATACAAAGTAAATTTCACTGACTTAAACTGACGTCAATTGAGTAGGTTTTATACTTTGGTACAAAAAATTACAAGTAAATATAATATCCGCCCAAGTGGAAAGCAAATTGACCACTGGATGTATAACCATCGCCTTGGTCACAGATTTACTAAATACGATAGCGTGAATAAAAAAAAATATAATTAAATTTTTAAATAATATATCTACATAAATAAAACAACCAATGTCAAATGGAAGTTGAGAACTGACTAAGTTGCTCTCAGAAAAAAATATATTCGAACTCCAAATCAGCAAATAACCTTGTTATAATAAATTAAAATCTATCATAATTCGTACAAAAACATGACATGCAACTTTGAATACAATTATCACAATAATTATAGGATGCAAGTATCAATATAGCATATCAACGTAGGTCAGTTTTTGACATACAACGGATATCGTATCCATTGCCTTGTCTTTGCATTGCATTATCTTGATTAAAAATGACAAATGGTTCATATCAAAATAGTGTTATTAATGCTCCAATTTTAACATTACACAAACTACTGTAAAACAATACCGTTATTGATACGTGTTATGCAAATTGGTAAACAACCTACCTCTTCCTTGATCGGTCTACTTTCTCATTTAATCGACACTGAGATTAGTGTACAAGTAAATGTATAGAAGAAGTTATGTAAGAAAAGGCTAAGAAATGTCCCAGTTTGAAGCTATAGTTCTAGAGCATAGTACGGGTACAATGAACTTATTGCTAAAATGCAAATAACATGATCATTAATCCAATAGATTTGTTCTAATACTCCAGACAGATTTTTTTTTTAAATAAACTTGGTTTTGGAGTGACTTTTAACTATATTAACTTATGTAAAAGCTATTGTTAATTAATGTACATATATATATTTATATATAAATTACATTAAATGATTGTATATATACATACATTAAATTATGAGTATACGTATATAAATATATAAAACGCGTAAAACTCAATACACTTGACAAAAATGAAACATTTTAACGTCAGTAATTTTTCACGCAGGCGTAATATATAAATCGCACTCATTCGACCTTGAAATTTCACTCACTTAAAAAAACTTATACTAAAGAAAAAAACAGCACAGCAATAGAAGTACTTCTTAAATACATTATAGCTTTCGTTCTCTTTCTCTCTGCGTCATTTATTTCTTCTTTGTCGTGTAAAGAAATGGAAACGCACTTAGTCTAAATGGTACGCCGTCCTTAAAACAGCTACACTCAATTCTGACAGGATCGCTACACCTTAATACAAATTATTTTATAACTTAGATTCACCCACCTGATAAAAAAATTCTAAAACCAATTTTAGTAACCATTAATATATCTCTATTATGAATAAAGTTTATTATTGTTATTACTCTCGTCTACATATCGATAAACGAGTCGCCACCTAAGAGAACTCACTTCAAAATCAATCCACAATAGAAACAGATCAACAACCAAAGCATACCACCAGATTCATTAAATTGAATCCGATCAATTTTTCATATTTCACGGGTCAAATCCTAAGCATTCAATCGGTTTAATTACAACGCCCTGGATACCATGCGAAACTTCACATTAATCAGTTAAATCAACCAGTTATAATGGTTTATTGCCGTAATTAGAAAAAAAAAATCGTAGCAATAATTATCATATTTTTATTTTACGCACTAGTAAAGGATATAACGTATATTATATTGCGATTATGTTTTCGTTTTATGTTTAATTGTTACAAATGATTAATAAGTTAACTTTCCACGCAAATATGATATGAATTGTTTGCTTTATTCTACGATTTATATGTATTTTAACGTTTATTCTTAATAGTAATAACATTTTCTTGGTGGTATGGCTTTGTGCAAGCCCGCCTGGGCAGGTACCACCCACTAATCAGATATTCTACCGCCAAACAGCAGTAGTCAGTATTGTTGTGTTCCGGTTTGAAGGATGAGTGAGCCAGTGTAACTACAGGCACAAGGGACATAACATTTTAGTTCCCGAGGTTGGTGGCGCATTGGTGATGTAAGGAATGGTTAATAATATTTCTTACAGCGCCATTGTCTATGGCGGTAATGACCACTTACCATCAGGTGACCTATTTGCTCGTCCGCCTACCGATATCATAAAAAAAATATATAGAAACGATTTATTTATTGTAACTGAAATATTTTATTAATTATTAAAGTCTAAGTGTCATTTTATTCTATGGTTATTTTATTCTTAATGTTAAAGTCCAGTATTGATTATGCAGTTCTATATAACATGAATTTCTCGTAACAAATGTCCTCATTTGTTATGAGAAAGTTATGTTTTAAAATTGAAACATGAGTGCTTATAAATTTAGTTATTAATATTTTATGCAAGCATAGACGTAAATGGAAGAATGTGTGTTTTAAATAGATTGCTAATTATAATGTATGTATAAAACATTTATAGATAGGATGAAACCCTTTTAGGGAGAAGGTTTGGAGCTTATTCCATTCCATTCCGATGGGTTGAAGGAAGGTTTTTCTTCAATGTCGAGCAATAGATATGTACTGAAAAAAAAATTATAAACATAAATTCAGCACATTAAATATTCAAAGGTATTGGTTTAAATCAGTAATCATGTGTTAATATTCAAGTGTTCTAACTAATATGCCATTTCGACTCGAATTTAGTGTCACTATTAAATTGAATCAAAAATAACTGAATATAATTTATTACATCCTAAAAAGATTATTTTTAATAATGACCAAATAAATTTTCTTCCAGGCGCATTATGGAGCGAGGTTCATCTCTACCCTGGTCTCAAGTTCTCCAAGAAACAATCGGCGAAGGCAAACTCAGTGGGGAAGCACTCAGAGACTACTTCAGACCACTGGAGGAGTGGCTCCGTAGTGAAAACTTGAGAACAGGAGAATATTTGGGCTGGAGTTATGATGGAGACTATTGCAAATTTAGGTAAGGCTATTTACTTTTAATATAGCTTAGTATCGAAGTCAACGTTAAAAATAAAAAAGGAGTCTAATCATTGCTAACAAAGGTACCAACATCACATTTTGTTTAAAAAAGCAAATTTAAATGAAGGTGTTTTTTTTGGCCGCCTTAGTAATCAGTCACCATTGTCCATAGACATTGGCGCCGTAAGAAATTAAAATTGTTCTATTCATCCCCTATGTGGCACCAACTTTGGGAACTAAGATGTTATGTCCCTTGTGCCTGTATCCACACTGGATCATTGCCCTTCAAACGAGAACAGAACAAATATATAAAATGATCAATGAGTAGTACCTACTCAGACGAGCTTGCACAAAGCCCTGCCACCAATTATTGTATTAATTTATTCAAGATTGTAACGTAAATTATACTTTTTAAAGAGCTTATTTGACAAAATATTTTATTTCAGCATCGAAACAGCTGGTCTGCAAGTGTATGGTGGGTTTTACAATGCAGCCAGCAGCATTGGAATCACCAGCTTCTTCACCTTGCTTCTGTCATCAGCTCTGATGGTCGTTGGAATGCATTGGCGGTGAAAGCATAATCGATCGTCTATTTTTGCACCATTATACATGAAAAATGAAGATTTTTACAACAGTGACATATTTTTATAGTAAGCTTATATAGGGTGTGTAATTTATTAAAGAGTTGCAATATTTTATCATTATTTTTTTGTGTAAATAAGGAATAGTTTTATAATATAATGTATATGTACAAATTAAATATATCGTTATTTTTCTCTATATCGTCATCATCGATATTAAAATATGTTCTTAAGACGTGTTATTGAGGTTAACCAACAATGATGTACGGCTGTACACTAACACATCACTCATGCAAATAAAAAATAATACAAACTTCTATGTATATATTTTACAAACATCTAATAAAATAACGTAGCATATACGCGTTAAAAAACTAATATAACGCCTTCCTGTGGAGAAGATTTCGAACTTAGACGGCCAGGCACGTCTTAATCCAGTACGTAGGAAACACATGAAACGCTTTTGACACCCGTTACCAATGATGGTCAAGTCTTGGACCACAACAACAACACAACTTGGACAACACGCTCGAGAAGGTCTTTTAAAATATCTTAAGGGTAGGGGAGATCCAGATTATTGTTTCAACCAGACTATTGTTTGTTGATTATTGTTATTTGGATAATCTCAGCTTTGATTCATTAAATATTTTATTTAACTTCACTTAGTCTGAGTTTGTGTGGGTCATATGAAACAACAATTAAACCAACACACCCGATCGAGATGAAACCTTTTATACGCATTTGGTGCTGGTCTCAACACAACCTAACATACTAAATATTATATATGATTTCGTTTTTAATATTGTTTAATAATTTATAATACGCATGCGAAGCGTATTATCTGCTGTAGGTTAGAAGCTTTATTGTTATATAATTATATTTATAATTAAAGTACTTTTATGATTCAATTATACCAGGGTCATTATCGTTAACATATTTATGACTAAGTTTGTAATCTTAAGTATAAGATGTATTTTTGTATATATCATATTCTGATTTCTGAAGACAATAAAGTATTCGAAGTATTTGTTTCTTTAACCAATTAATAACTCTGGACTGGTATAAAAACCTACCAAATATTAACCATTCCTTACAAACCCATACATAACAAATCTCCTAGATTTGTTATACATAACAAATCTAGGAGAATCATAATTTACATCCTCTGTGTCAATATTTATACTAGATTATACCCTATTCAAACTTGAACATAATAATACTAAGTAATGTTGATTTGTCGTATAAAAAATTTTGAAACAGTGTTACCTACCCAGACGGGCTTACAAAACCCTACAACCAAGTAAACATATTATTGCAGACTATTTTACCTCGACGTGATGTTAGAACAACTATTATAAGAGTTGTCGCACACTAGTTGGTCATAAGGTTTTAAGTATACCAAATTTTATATCCTTCCTTGAGTTTCAAGCTTGCTCCATACCGAATTTCGTCAAATTCGATCCAGTGGTTTGACCTTGAAACAGCAACAGCCGACAGAATGAATTTTTCATTTTTAACCTTAGCATAGATTAAGGTTTTGTATAACAAATTAAAAAACAGTTATTATGAATATTTAATATGAAAATTATTAGCGTACTAGATAAATAAATAATGAATAATTTTGAACCAATTGTAATAACCCAAGTCCAAGCAATAAGCCCAAACATGATGAATTATAATTCCCATTAGTCCAACCCCAATGCGGGTAAAGATTAAGTTACATTGAGCTACCATTATGAGTCAATTTGTCTACCCACACATCGTTGCACGTAGTTGGGTGGTCCGTCTTCGGAAGTTCCTTTGAAATCTCAAATCAAATCAATTCAGAATAATAGCCTTTATCCCAGCAGTGGGACATTTACGGGCTGCTAATGTAAAAAAAAATAAAATAAAAAGTAACATACATTAATTTATTGCTAGGAATATACTTCCTCGTTGGTCTAGTAGCTTAGTTCCCAAAGTGC
Source organism: Vanessa atalanta (assembly GCF_905147765.1). Lineage (NCBI taxonomy): Eukaryota > Metazoa > Arthropoda > Insecta > Lepidoptera > Nymphalidae > Vanessa > Vanessa atalanta. The sequence goes on from NC_061877.1 coordinate 12,413,227, forward strand.
TCCAGACCTCCAGGGAGACTCGATGTTAGCGTGACAAAAAATGGACAATTCGTCTACCGGGTCCATGTCAATTTATCTTTAAGAACTAAAATATTGGCTTGACTTCACAACCTGGTGAAGTAGTAAGCAGATAATATTTTAAGAAGATCAGCAACTGCTTATTATTAATTAGTGTTTGGAAATCAGACGCAAATTTCCATACTTAAATCCAATGTTCACATTTTTTGTCGAGTTTTGAACTATGGTAGAAATGTAGCTGCATGGAGTCCAATGAAACTAGCTAAATTTTTAAAAGTGGTCTATGAGAATAAATTTCAAGTAACCTCTGGTCTAGTAGCTCATAAGGTTGCAGATCTCTTAAACCTGGATCCAATTACCGAGAAGGGCCAAAAAAAAAATTCTCTGTCAAGAAATGCGGTAGCATAAAATAAAAAAAAAGCAAGGTAAAGCAGTCTTTCGCCTCAATTCTTTGCTTTCCTCAGTTTAACGTTTTGGGTTCGCATCACATCGAATAATGAGAGTGAGGGAATTGAAAGTTTACCAATTTTTGCTAACACACTTGTGGATTTTAATATGACCTGGCAGTTGAATATCCCTTTATATTTGCCACCGTGATAGAAATCGGTCAGAACAACATCACCATCAACGTTTACATAATAGCCTGTAATAGTTCCACTGCAGGCACTCTACTTCTCTTGTTTCTCTTGTCAAATTTTTCACAGCTTATTTCAGCACCTTCAAAAAACAAGTTCCAGAAATCCTCGCGTACCAGTATGTCCTTATGTCCTTCCACTGAAAACGATGTGAATTATAAACAAAAATAGAACACATGGGATCTCATCACCGGCTTTGAACCAGCTCACTCTTGCGCTTGTTGGGATATCTTTTAACATACTATGATAAAATATAAAGACGTTATACGGTATGCATTTGAATAACTAACGCATAATATAACGAAGGTTAATATTTATTATTGAAAATAATATAGTTTTAACCTATTGCATGTTTGTAATTATGTACATTAATAATACACAATAATTTATATAATATAATTACCCAGTCATTGACATACAAAAAATCGCAAACACGCATATACGATTGTATAAATATTAAAAAAAATTTATTATAGTAATATCAATTTAAAACTAACGGTTTTACATAAAAAAGGTTAAAGGGAGAATAAGGCGATTGGGTTTATTCGTCTCCTTTTTTCGTATGGTCAATCAATGATGACAGAAAGAGATAAATCTTTTATGTAAACTCTTACCAAACACCGTTAATCTATTATATTTATAGATGAAGCAAAAACTAAGTACGTTTTTGTATCCATTTCTACGTTTTTGTAGTAAATTATTTTTTTATCGAGTTAGTTAATATCATATAAAACAGTAATCGAGATAATAGAATACTTACGTTTACTTCCATTGTTTCTAGGTCGAATCAAAAAATATAGATTCTAGGAAAAATATATATGTGACGACCAACATGTAAAAGACTGCCAGCGACAAAATGATTTCCGAAGGAAAATTATACTACTCATCATTTTCTCGACGTAAACCCGAACTTTTAATCAAATTCGACGGGTAAAAATCAATACCACTTATTCGACATTTTAGTTTTTGTTTTTGTGATATGACAAAGTATCGTCCAGCTGAGCTTCAATTTTCTTATCATTCAAATCACTCATAAGTATTCACATACGAAGGCTCGACCCTTCAAGTACAACTATCGGCTATCATTAAAAA